>NW_026708167.1:0-118830 GCF_902713425.1 Acipenser ruthenus | reverse complement strand
CATGAAGGGCAGCTCTCAATCATGAAGTGTTAAACTCACAGGGCTATAAACACTCCCAGAGCACTGAAGCATGTGCTGCCAATGCAAAGTGTCTTTTCTATGCAAATTGTCTTCCTTGGCACAGCAGCCACTTCTAGCCAAGCAGTGCTTTTAAGTTTAAACTCATTTTCAGCTGATGCAGTTTCTTTGCCGTTCACAAGCCATTCAGAAGCTGTCTCAACTTACTGTGAATATTTAAAAAAAGTAAAGAACATGAAAATTCCTCTAAAAGATGTATTGAATTCAGTGTTTTAATTGGCTGAATCAGCCCTGTTTTTCTTTTATCTAGATTAAAGTTAGAAAATGCTTCCAATACCTGCAGCAGAAAGAATGTGTGCATATCATGCAAGGATGTGAGAAGAGAAAAGAGTAGGGATGAAACAGAGGAACAGAGAGTAGCAGAAAGCATGCAAGTGGAGTATAGGGAGGAAGAAAAGGGAAGCACAAAAGAGCAAAGAAACAATGAGAAAGTATAGGAGAAATCTTTCAAAATGACATGAACCAGAACCACAACTTAATGAGAATCATTTGACAAACTCACCGTCAAAAGTTCTCTTTTCAGCTCAGTCACTAGGGAAGGCAATAAGTGGAGTAAACCGGGCACTTCCAAAGAGCCCCAGGAAGAAAAGTGTCGTGGTAAAGAAACTGGCAACTCAATTTGGTTTGGCTCTGGTAGATAAGCACGCTTCCACACAGTGGTAACTTAGTGAAACAGAATGTCAGGTTTGTGCATTCTATGAGATTGATTGTGTGTCCCGTCAGCTGCCTAGATGAAAAGACTGCATCACTATCAGAAGAGAGGATGCACAAAAAAAGAATGCACAAAAAAGTGCTCCTGATGACGGATCTTGAAGCTCACCGCCTCTTCAAGAATGAATATCCTGATGTAAAAATCTGAACATCAAAAAAAGTCTGCAGCATTGCGCCCTGTGCACGTTCAACCTGCCTGTCTGTCGTTACCATGAGAACACAGAGATGCTACTAGATGGTTTGAAAAAGGTTTGCCAAAATATCCCCAATGGAAATCTCCTGGTCATTGGGTCACTTTGCAACTGGCAGATGAAATGCTGCCTTGGCCAGTGCGACACATACCAAGACCTTGCTAGTTCTATCAGGTAATACAAGGCAATGATAATGAAGATACAATTGTACACTACTACCAATAGATGGCTAACAATAAAAAGGAACTGCTTGAGTCAACATTACACGATGCCAAGGAGGAGCTCAAACCCAGCGCACCATTCTGCGGAGCCACAGTTTTATTGCCAAGGTGCAACTTCACCAAATCAAGACACTGAAGATGAATTGAAATGAATGTGAAGCTATACTTCAGGAAGATTTCTCAGAACACTTCCCTATAAAGCAGCAAGCTGAAATAATGTGAGCTTCCTGGATCACAGAAAGAGTGTGTCTGTTTCCAGCAGTTCTCACAGCTCAGTCTGTTAGTACTTCTTATGTTGTGCTCAGTGATGAACGGCAACATGACACATTTGCAGTTGTTTCCATCCTCCCCTCCTGCCTCCCTTCCTCCTCTCTCCCTGACTCCTGGGGTTTGTATTTTCACTTTGTAAATGTTTGATCTAATCTCATATTGAAAGTGAATGCTGCTATTCAGAGTGGAATCTTTTACTCTCAAAAGCTTTTTTGTGAATAAATGATCTTTTTTTTTTGTAATTTCATCATTTCTACACAAGTAAAGTTATTACATTACGCAGCAGCAACTCAATAATATCAAATTGCAAAATTCTATTTTAATCAATCTTTATTTTATATAGCGCCTTTCATAGTGGAGCACCATCACAAAGCGCTTTACAAGATAGTGAGGAACAATGCATGATACATTAAATACAGTGAAATACAGGGCATAGTACATTAAATACAAACAGTAAAAAACAATGCAAATACATTAAATACAAGCATATTACATTAAATACAAGGCTAGGGTGTGATTTCTAAACATTGTGGATGCGTGTTTCATACAGAATTATATGAATAAGATGGAGTGAAAAACCTGAAATAGCAATTCAGACAACGATTAATAACAGATATCAGGCTTGAAGAGCATTGAAAGCCAGAGAGAACAAGCGGGTCTTGAGAGTTGATTTGAAGTGAGCGATTGTGGGAGCTGTACGCCCTAGAGCTGGGAGAGAGTTCCAGAGAGTCGGGGCAATGAAGCTAAAAGAGCGCTCTCTGATTTGTTATAGCACACTTCACAATACATCGTCTCAAGGCAGTGTGTAACAAAGTGTAACAAAACAGTCATTTTTGTTTAGTAATTATTAAATAAATGAATAAATAAATGAAAACAGTCAATAATCATACAGGCAATAACCGATAATAAAAATATTCAATATAGAGATAAATTAAACTGCAGTACAGTACAGACAATGACTAATATTAAGATGTGAATGACAAAATATAAAAGTGTGCCTTTAATCGGGTTTTATAAACTGCAACAGTTGGAGCCTCCCTTACAGAAACAGGCAGTCGATTCCATAGTTGGGGGACCCTAAAACCAAATGCTCTCGCACCTGCGTTCTTTAAAAAATCTGAGGGACAGTCCTGGGATTGCAGTGGTTGTCTAGGTCTATATGGGATCAAAATATCATTTAGATAGGAGGGAGCCAAACCGTTTAATGCTTTGTAAGTAATAAGCATGATCTTAAAATCCCCCTGACCCTTACAGGAAGCCAGTGCAGGGCTGCCAATACCAGTGTAATGTGGCCATGTCTTCTACTTCCTGTTCAAACCCTGGCAGCAGCGTTTTGCACAAGCTGCAGTCGGGATAACACAGATCTGGGAATACCAGAGGAAAGAGCATTGCAATAATCTAGTCTGGATGTTATGAAAGCATGCATCACCCTCTCTGCATCTTCCATGGAAAGAAAGCGCCTTAGCTTAGAAATATTTCTCAAATGAAAAAAGGACACTTCAGTTAATTTTTCTAACATGAGGTTCGAATGAGAGATATGGGTCAAAAGTTACACCCAGCTCGGCCAATTGTGCGCCGCCCGGACGGGGAGGGCTCGAGTCGGCTGTGTAATCCTTGTCTCACCGCACACCAGCGCCTCCTGTGGGTGGCCAGGCGCCTGCGAGCCGGCTGTGCTGTCACCGGACTGCGTTGTCCTCCGACGCGATAGGTCTGCTTGCTTAGCTGTGGGCTTGCAGTGTGAAAAATAGAGGTCAGCTTGACAGAGCATGAGTCACTGCGGGGGTTGCAGCGGTGAGACAGGGGCTTCAAAAAACAAAGGATATTCCAGATATGGAGAAAAATGAGAGTAAAAATAATTGGCAATTTTTAATTTTTTTTTTTTTAAAACCTTACACCCAGATTTCTCACTTCAGTTCTCAACTTAAATGGAAAGCTGTCAACTGCAAAAACATCTGAATTTGTATTGTTTAATTGATTTTTTGATCCCAATAACATTACCTCTGTTTTATCGGAATTCAACAACAGACAGTTCTTTGACATGCATTGCCCAATGTCGGCAAGACAGATAGTAAGGATATTTACAATTGAGGTGTCACCTAGTTTAAGGGATGAATATAATTGAGAATCATCTGAATAGCAATGAAAATTGACAACATCACCCAAATCTGTAACCTCTATGCTGACACATACTGATGTGAGTCTGCAGGAATAACTGGGGTGTGGGACAGACAGCTTACAGCAACTCTCAGAGAGGAGAGCAAGGGGAGAATCATTGTGTTTAAAATGCTGGCTTGCTAAAGGGACATTTTAACATTCTTTAGTATTCACTGGGCAGCAGTGTGGAGTAGTGGTTAGGGCTCTAGACTCCTGACCGGAGGGTTGTGGGTTCAATCCCCAGTGGGGGACACTGCTGTTGTACCCTTGAGCAAGGTACTTTACCTAGATTGCTCCAGTAAAAACCCAACTGTATAAATGGGTAATTGTATGTAAAATAATGTGATATCTGTATAATGTGAAATAATGTATAATGTTATATCTTGTAACAATTGTAAGTCGCCCTGGATAAGGGCGTCTGCTAAGAAATAAATAATAATAATAATAATAATAATAATAATAATAATTCACTGGCAGGGGTGGAAGTTGCAGATGTCGAGATATTAGAGTCAGTGTTTCCCAGCATGCATCACTGTGAGCAGCTCCTTTATCCAGACACAGACCACACTGTAGTGTTTAGATGACTGGGTGTGAGGAGCCTTGTGTTCACAATGGGATAAATGGACTGACTGGGGAGGTAACTGCTGTGTATTTCAATTACCTTATTACTGTGTTATTACTTTATAGACAGCAGTGGTGCTCGGGCTCCCTCTTGTGGTCAGTATTAATATCAGGAGTGTGTCACTTGTAGATCAAATGAATGGAAGCTATAGTGCTGCTGACAGTAGTAATCTCCTGCATCTTCAGCCTGGACTCCACTGATGGTCAGCATGAAGTTTGTTCTTGACCTGCTGTCAGTGAATGGAGCTGGAGCTCCAGAGACTCGGCTATTCAGTGAAGAGAAGAGGAGTTTAGGAGCTCCTCCGGGTTTCTGCAGATACCAGGCTAGACTGCTGGTAGAACCAGAGCTACTGGATCTGCAGTTCAGAGTGACACTCCCTCCTATAGAGACAGACTCCACTGTGGGACTCTGAGTCAGGACAATCTGACCACTAGATTCTGAAAATAAAAACACAGAACATCAACCCACCGAGTCAACAGCCTCGTCCATTAACTGCATTCCACTGTGTGCTGAGGAAGCGCTGATATTAATAATAATTAATAATAATGAGGATATCTTACCATGAGCACAGAGTGCCAGTGTGCAGAGGAGGAGCCCCAGTGAATGCATGTTCTCTGTGTGTCTCAGTGACTGTGAAAGGGCTGAACTGTCAGCTTTAAAAACCCTGAGCAATGGAGCAGTGCAGTTATTCTAGCTGTTGTGTAGAGCAGTGAGGCAGGCACAGGTATGCAAAGCACCTTCCTTTATACAAATCCTGTCCCAGGCAGTTAGATGAGATCTGAGCCGTGAGCACCAGTGGAGCTTCATAGGGTTGGGCCACTTTTACTGTTTTCTTCTATTTTTACCCCAGTCAAAGTTCTCTGTATATCACTGCTGTCTAATCTGTGTGTCTGTCTGAACTGACAATAATGTTTGTGTTTGTGCCATTATTTCAATCCTATTGAGAATTAAAGGGTATGTAGTGCCCTACCCATAACCCTAGTGTTATACCTTCCCATGTGTTGCTGCTGCTGTACAAGTAATGGACCTGTCATTTTTCTTTTCATTGTTCTCATTTTGACAGCTTCTTACTCTTCTAAATGGAACATCTACTTCACTGTCTTTCACAGGCCTTTCCAAGATGTACCTTGAACTGCTACGAGTGTGTTTTCATGATTTCAATCATGCTAATATTTAACAAGCCAGGGAAAAAGGTAAAAAACTAATGTATTGATTTCTTTATTGATTGATTGATTGATGTGTGTGAAAGGGCGCACACAGTGACTGATCACACTCCATTGCCATGGCAATCCCAGCTCACTGAGAAACACATGGCTCTTGTATTTACATGTTGTTTTGAGAAAGATTGGAACAAACCAGCTTTCTTTCATTTTTAATGAGACTGAATTAGTGGGGAGTCTGTGATGTAGGGAATTCAAGTGAATATTATGAATGTGTTCAAAATATACATGACATGTGACAGTGATTTGAATGAAGAATTGTACATTTCAGTAAATACATTTTTATTTGTATTCACATTTCACCTATTATACACACACACATAATCAGTGATCAGAATATTCTCTCGTCTAAAACGGCATCAATGTCAATATCTTAACTGTCAAGAGGATGGATGCGGCCTCGCAAGATATGCTGATGCCGAAAAACTCTGTTAAAATCAGCATGAAAGAGAAGCAGCAACAGCTGCCGAGCCGTCTGGAAATGTGATTCTACGAATAGATTACACCCACTCAAAGGTATGGATACATTTTAAACAACAACTAAGCCTTGTGTTAGAACTATCTGACCTGGTGCAACTAGTGTCAATGTAGTAATATGTCAAATTAAAGTTAGTAAGACTTATGCTATAACTAAGCTAAGTATGAACTTACACAGAGCTGGTGCAACCCAGCCCAGGATTCATGGACATCTTCATATGAGAATCAGATATGAAAAACATGAGTTACATTTTTACAATTCTTGGAATAACTGAATGATGTTACAGAATAGAATAGATGGTATCATCACTACATTACTAGATGACCCTGTAGTCACAACAAAATCAGTTTGTTTAAATAGACCAATATTGAATCCATACCTCCATGTAACTGTGTGTTGTTATTGAGCTCAGTGTGTTTGTGTGCAGTTGAGCTCCTCCACAGGCCGGGTCCCGTTTCATTGCCTTCACCCTCAGCACCTGCAGTAGGTCCCAGATGCAGAAGTGCAGTCGCTGTGCAGTCCTGCTCAGGGAGGTTTTTGTATGGGTGTGTAGCACTGTGTGAACACCCAGCTACTGCTGGGGTAGTGTGCACTCTGACAGTAGTAATCTCCTGCATCTTCAGCCTGGACTCCACTGATGGTCAGAGTGAAGTCAGTCCCAGATCCACTGCCACTGAAACGAGTTGGGATCCCAGACTGAAGGGTACTTGCATAATAGATCAGGAGTTTGGGAGCTTCTCCAGGTTTCTGTTGGTACCAGGCTAGTACGTTGTTACTGTACACTGCGCTGTTGACTTTACAGCTCAGAGCGACTGTGTCTCCTGGGAGAACAGATTTCACTGCTGGAGTCTGAGTCACAGTATACTGTCCACTGGATTCTGTGAATAATAAATCATAACATAGACAATTATAGTACACAGTTGATTTAATGAACAAAAACACATTTCAAACTGTTTTTATTTTCCCCTGCTTTACTTTTTTAAAGTTATGTATGTATTAAGAATTGTCCCAGAAACAGATATTTCTTTAAACATGTTTTTCTAAATGATTCTTACCCTGAGTGCAGATGACAAGTGCCCAGATGAAGATGCTGATAAAAGTCATTGTTGTTGTGGATTCTGTTGCCATGAAGGGCAGCTCTCAATCATGAAGTGTTAAACTCACAGGGCTATAAACACTCCCAGAGCACTGAAGCATGTGCTGCCAATGCAAAGTGTCTTTTCTATGCAAATTGTCTTCCTTGGCACAGCAGCCACTTGTAGCCAAGCAGGTGGTGTAAACACAGGCTTGGTGCTGTGTGTTCTGACAGAGCGAGATTAGCAGTTTAGCACGAACACTCCCAGGACAGCAGGACTAGACAAAGAACAGCTTTAATAGGAGCATATGAGGAGAGCCAATCAGCCGAGCCCTTATTCCACTCAACACAGCTGGAATGGTGTCAAGTGTGGAGTGTGTGTTTAAAGCAGTACTCACACTGTGTGTTCAAACAGAGCAAGATTAGTAACTGCCCTGGTATTAACACTCCCAGGACAGTGGGACTATACAATAGAGCCCAGCTATTAAGAGTAGCATTGGAACCTGATTAGCACAGTCCTTAATGCACTCATTAAAGTGTAATGCAGCAGTACTGCTTATTAAACAGCAGCACCGTCATGATTGAAGTGCAGTGAAGTTCTCACTGGCTTCAGTAACGCTAGAAGACACTAAAGCCTGCTGTAGTAGAGATTGCCAGTCCTTGTTTGGTTCTGTGTTGAGTGGCTCTTGCGATGCTGTAGGTAGTTCATCCACAATGTCAACCAGTCCATCAGAAAGCCTTCAGGAATAGTAGAAGACACTGTGTCTGGAGTCCAAACTGTTCGTTCTAGTGTTACTGAAGAGCTCTCACTGGCACTGAGGGCAGCACTATGTTTTAGTGTCTGGAGCATTACCTTTATCTTTGCCCTCAGCAAGCAAGGCAAGAGTTAGCATCATGTCCGACACAACTGTGCAGCAAATGTATTTATCATGTATTTATTTATTTTCTTAGCAGATTCCCTTATCCAAATTGTTACAGAATATCACAATACTATTAAGTGCAATTTCAAAATGATTAAGTGCCATACAAAGGGCAAAATAAAAATGCAGTACAGATGCATTTCAAAGCAGTTGAACAATTAGACAAATGAAAGATACAGTGATTACAGTAGCATTTAAAGCAAATTCAAACAAGAATTGAGTTATTCAACACGTGCTGCTGTGGGGGACACTGCCACTATCAATCCACAAGAACAAGGCAGAGAAGCCCAGATAGAAATTTACATTGTGCTGTGTAACCATCGCCGACTCCGGGAAGGAGGACAGACACACTGTGGAAAACGTGAAAAGGCTCGAGAAAGGGCTCCCGAGTGGCGCATCCAGTAAAAGCCCTCGCGTAGAATGTAGGATGGCCCAATAGTCTGAAGTCCAGGCTATTAATTTGCTGACCGAGGACTGGAGCTGCCAAGGGGGCTGCGCACAATTGGCCGAGCGCTGCCTGGTGGGAGGGAGGGTTAGGTCGGCCAGGGTGTCCTCGGCTCACCGCGCACCAGCGACCCCCTGTGGTCTGGCCGGGCGCCTGCGGGCTTGCCTGTAAGCTGCCCAGGGCTGCGTTGTCCTCCGACGCTGTAGCTCTGGGTGGCTGCACGGTGAGTCTTATGTTCTTATGTTCTTATGTCTGCAGTGTGTAAAGAAGCGGGCGGCTAACGGCACACACTTCAGAGGACAGCGTGAGTTCATCTTCACCGCTCCCGAGTCAGAGCAGGAGCGGTGAGCTGAGCCTAAAAATAAATGGACTCTATTAAATTGGGGAGAAAAACAACAACAAACTAATTGGTTACTACTAAATATATATATAAAAAAAGAAGAGACTCGAGAATGACGTATATGAGAGATACAACATCACTGGGTTTTTGTTTTTTTAATATTGTACCAGTACACAAAATATTATACCGTTTGTAATCTGGAAATTTACTTCAGTTGTTTTTATATTTCATTTACTTATGAAATGAACTATAAAAAATAATTAAATAAATTACCAGACCCCCCCTCCAACACACAAAAACACACACACACAACATATGCACACGCAGGCACGCAGGCATACGCACATACCAACACATGCACACACGAACACACACACACACACAAACACACATACACACGCACGCGCACACACACAAACACACATACGCACACACGCACACACACTCACTCACACACACACACACACTGACACACACACACTCACTGACACACACATACACACTGTAACAAACTGGAGGGGTACCCTGCGGGATACTCCTCTCCACGGCTTCCACCGACGAGCACAGACACGTAGAGATTGCAGGCAAGTAACTTTTATTTACAATATTCAAACACAAGAGACTCTTTAAATCACTGAATGCCCTGTACGGGACACTAACTGTCTCACTTCTTCGCCCCTCTCTATCTAGTATAGAATACCAAGTCCCTACAGGCCGGAGCCTGTAGAAGTCCGCTCCCGAGGAAGGGTCCGTGTAGACTCTCCCTGTGGTATGAGCTTGGTAATCCACGTAGTCCACCCGCTACCTCTGCTGGGGTAATCCTGCAACACGGGTAAGTATCCACGGACTCCTCGCTCGCTGCAGGCTCTCTGGCCCAGAGGTAAGAACCGCACCGACTCCCTCTGCTGGAGTCTCGCTGCAGCACAGGCAAGGACAGCGCCGACTCCCTCTGCTGGAGCCTCGCTGCAACACAGGAACAGGTAAGGACAGCGCCGACTCCCTCTGCTGGAATCTCGCTGTAACACAGGTAACAGGTAAGTACAGCGCCGACTCCCTCTGCTGGAATCTCGCTGTAACACAGGTAACAGGTAAGTACAGCGCCGACTCCCTCTGCTGGAATCTCGCTGTAACACAGGTCACAAGTACCGGGAAGACTCTTGGTTGGAGTATGTAATGGGGCCCTGAATAAGAGCTCCTGGATGAACACTCCTGTGCCCCGCCTCCTAAGCAAGACGTGCCCAACGGCGTTGATGACTGTATCCAGACTGTGGGGACGAACCCCGGCAGCCAGTGTCCTGGGTGGTTCCAGAGCACCCCTGTGTACAATGTGCTTATTTTCCTGTTACAATAAAACGTGTCCTGCAAACCAAACTGTTGTTTTCGTCCGCTTTCTTTTCCCTTTTATTTCTACCCGCTGCTCCTGCAGCGCGTACTCATACAGTCTCTTTTCAAGTCCCGGATACCTCACACAGACACACAGTCGGCCGCCGTGACGGTCCTCAACCGACACGGAAGCTGCGGAACTGTTTTACTTAATACTGACGAGCGGCGTCCACACAAACGTTTAAATAAAACAAATTATACTAGCAAAACAAAAGGCTACCTCACCAAGAGGGAAACCGCTCACAATTTACACAAAACAAAACTCTTGTTCACAAAACAAAACCCGTTCGCTTTACCTTGCGAAGTTTTAACAACACTCTCTGCTCTCTGGGTATTTCCTGCAGGACAATCCGGCGGTGCTCCCCACGATCACCCCCGTCCTGTCCTACCCTACTTCCTTATATACCCCAAGAACCCCGCCCTACCAATTAGTGCTCCGGTTCCTGGGTGCTGTTTGCTTCATTTTCTGTAGTAACGCCGCCACTCCTTAAAGGCGACGTTACTTCTTTCTTACAACACACTGACACACACACACACAAACACACACACACACTGACATACACACACACACATACACACACACACATACACATACACACACAAACACACACACACAGACACACAGACACACACACACTCACACACACACACTGACACACGCACGCACAAACACACACACACACAAATACCACACGCACGCACACACACGCACACACACATACACAGACCAACACACACAGACAGACACACACACCACACGCATACACACACACACAAGCACAAACCACATGCTCACACACACATACTCACTGACACACACACAAACACACACTCACTGACACACACACACATGCACACTCGTGGACACACACACATACTGACACACACACACACACTCCCTGACACACTCATAGACACACACACACATACACACACAAACACACACACAGACAGACACACACACTCACACACACACACACGCACACACACACGAACACACACACACACACACCACTCGCACACACACATGCACACATGCACACACACCACACACACACACACACTCACTGACACACACACACACAGACACACACGCACACACAAACACACACTCACACACACAAACACAAACCCACGCATGCACACACACACACACAGTCACACACACACACATACACACACACAAACACACACATTTAAAACAGCTCTGGTCCTGCTGGATTTACTTTGTTTCAAGTGAAAGCCTAAAGGAGTTTCATGTTAAGTTGAGGATCTGTTTCTATCCCTCAGGGGTGGAATCAAGGGGAAATGAATCCCAAGTGAAGAGATATTAGAGTTAGTCATTTTATTACAAACTAACCCCCCCTTGTGGTCACAGAGTGTAGTGCAGTCTGTGCTGCTGGGCTGTGGAATTACTCTCTCCCTCTTGTGGTCACAGAGTGTAGTGCAGTCTGTGCTGCTGGGCTGTGGAATTGCAACAGAAATCCCTTCCCATGCTGGTGGAATGACATGCTGTAACCTCTATGCTGACACACACTGATGTGAGTCTGCAGGAATAACTGGGGTGTGGGACAGACAGCTTACAGCAACTCTCAGAGAGGAGAGCAAGGGGAGAATCATTGTGTTTAAAATGCTGGCCTGCTAAAGGGACATTTTAACATTCTTTAATATTCACTGGCAGGGGTGGAAGCTGCAGATGTTGAGATATTAGAGTCAGTGTTTCCCAGCATGCATCACTGTGAGCAGCTCCTTCCTCCAGACACAGACCACACTGTAGTGTTTAGATGACTGGTAACAGGAGGCTGTCTGGTCCAGTGGTTAAAGAAAAGGGCTTGTAACCAGAAGGACCAAGGTTCAAATCCCACTTCAGCCAGTAAATCATTGTGTGACTGTGATCAGGTGCAGTGGTGCAGTAAATAAATCCAGTCCACACAATCCTTTTCTCCCAAAACAGTCTGTGGACTTTAATAATAATAAAAATAATAACAACAAACACAAAATAAGTCCACCCCTTTACCAGCGATGGTATTGGGGGGGTACACGGCAGCTTTTCTAAAAATAAACAAAAACGGGACTTTGTCCGTCCCCGCGTTCTCTGTGCGCGCAGTGCTCTCGCTCCAGAGAAGCGTGGTGCCGTGAGTGGTGCTGTGCTGTGCTGTGCTGTGCTGTGCAGTGCAAGGACGTGCTCTTTATCAATCGCCGGTCCGCGGCTCACTCCTCCTCTGCAACACAAAACACACGTAATCCAAACTCATAAAAACAATACAGGCTCCGGCCGTTTGCATTTCATTCTCAGCGCAAGGGGAGGTTTTGACATAGCTGCTTCCCCTTTGTACCCAGCAAACTCCTCCCTGCAGCCAACGCGTCGCCATGATTTCTCCAATAGAGGGCTGCCCCGCAGCTGACTGCAATGGAATCGTCCTGAGTACTTGCAGCTACGCGCCCCTCCTAATATGGTCACCTTCCGGTTTCCACCTACCACCGAGGTGGCAGATCTAGGCGGCAGCTTACCTTCCCCCTTACACAGCGCCCTTTCTAATCGGGAGGGAGATTTGCAGCATCGATCCTTTCTCTCTCTATCACAAATCTCACCCCTCAGAGTGATGCCGAAGGAACACTCGGCCAACACTACATTCCCCAATGGTCCCCCCTCCCTTGAAAAAAAATCTGCATTTTGATGCTCCTTACCCGCACGATGTTTCACTGTATAGTGGAAGGGTTGCAGCGCCAGATACCACCGAGTTATCCGAGCGTTATTGTCCTTCATCGTGTGTAACCACCTTAAAGGAGCATGATCAGTGACAAGAGAGAAAGAACGCCCCAACAAGTAATAGCGAAGAGCATGAGTAGCCCATTTGATGGCTAAACACTCCTTCTCAATGACAGAGTAGTTAATTTCCCTAGGAGCCATTTTTTTGCTCAAATAAATGATAGGGTGTTCCACTCCGTCAACTTGTTGGGACAGGACCGCCCCCAGACCAATGTGGGAGGCATCAGTCTGAAGGATGAACTCTTTGCTGAAATCTGGTGAAATCAGAGCGGGAGCTTGACAGAGTCGCTTCTTAATCATATCAAATGCTTCCTGACACTGCCCTGTCCATTTAACTAATTTTGGAGCAGCCTTTCGGGTGAGATCGACCAGGGGGTTGACTATGGTGGCATACTCGGGGATAAAACGGCGATAATAGCCGGCTAACCCCAGTAGTGATCTCACCTGTGACTTGGTTCTCGGGATCGCCGTCTCCACCAGCGCCTGGACTTTGGAGGCGATAGGCTTTACCCGGCCATTACCCATAATATAGCCAAGATACTGGGTCTCCTGTTTGCCAAATGCACACTTGCCCAGCTTGGCTGTTAGCCCAGCCCCCCTTAGAGACTGTAGGACGGCTGAAAGCCTAATAATATGCTCCTTCCAGGTGGAGCTAAAAATCACTACATCATCGATGTATGCGGCTGCGTACTGATGATGAGGAGCCAAGACCTGGTCCATCAGTCTCTGAAAGGTGGCGGGAGCTCCATGCAACCCGAAGGGCATGGTCCGGAAATGGAACAAGCCATCTGGGGTAGAGAAAGCAGTTTTCTCTTTTGAGCTCTGAGTGAGTGGAATCTGCCAGTACCCCTTCGTCAGATCCAAAGTCGAAATTAACCGCGCCTTACCCAGTCGGTCGAGGAGCTCGTCCACTCGGGGCATTGGATACGCATCAAACTTAGAGATGGCATTGACCTTCCGGAAATCCACACAGAACCGAGTGGAGCCGTCCTTTTTGCCCACCATCACGATAGGACTGCACCACTCGCTCCGGGAAGGCTCAATGACTCCAAGCCTGAGCATATCCTCCACCTCCTCGTGAACGGGACCCCTGCGACTCTCCGGGATCCGGTACGGTCTCTCTCGGACCCTGACACCTGGCGGAGTAATAATAGCATGAGAAATAACATTAGTCCTGCCGGGCAAATCAGAAAAAACATCACTAAACCTTTCCACCAACTGGAAGAGCTCACGTTCCTGATCCGGAAGTAACTGTTCTCCCATCGGAATGTTAGTTGCAGCTAATGGATTGACAGTGGGACCAAAATCCTCTTCTAAACTGTCACCAGCTATAAACAGGGCCTCCCTTTCATTCCAGGGTTTTAGCAAGTTAATGTGATAAATTTCTGTCTTATTTCGGCGATTGGGTTGTCTAATTTCATAATTCACATTACCAATTCCCCGTATCACCTCATATGGCCCCTGCCATTTAGCATACAACTTAGACTCTGATGAAGGAAGTAGCAGCAGTACTTTATCACCTGGCCGAAAAGTCCGAATTCTTGCTTGTTTGTTGTACTGCTGCTCTTGGCGATGCTGAGCTAGTTTTAGGTTTTCTTGTGCCAAACGACCAACCAATTCCAGGCGGTCTCTTAACAGGATTACGTATTTGACTATGTTTTTGGAAGTTTTTGTTTGCTCCTCCCACCCTTCTTTCACAAGATCCAGAATGCCCCGTGGTTGCCTCCCATACAGCAGCTCAAAGGGAGAGAACCCAGTCGAGCTCTGAGGCACCTCTCTCACTGCAAACATCAGGTAGGGGAGGAGTTTAGCCCAATGTTTCTGCTCTTGGGTGACAAACCGCTTCAGCATCTGTTTTAAAGTCTGATTAAAACGTTCCACCAAACCGTCCGTCTGCGGGTGATAAACAGAGGTTCGAATGGACTTAATTTGCAACAATTTATACAATTCTTTCAAACACTGTGACATGAAGTTCGTTCCGTGATCAGTGAGGATTTCTTTTGGAATCCCTACTCTCGTTATAATCTGTACTAACTCTCGAGCAACTGCTGCGGCACTAGTAGATCTCAATGGTACTGCCTCTGGATATCTGGTCGCGTAGTCCACCACTACCAAAATATGCGTGTATCCAGAGTCAGACTGGCTCAAGGGACCCACTATGTCCATAGCAATGCGTTCAAAGGGAACTGAGATCAGGGGCAGTGGGACCAGCGGGGCCGGGCGAACCCGCCCCGGCGCTACTTGCTGGCATTCCGGACACCCCGCTACATATCGCGTCACCTCACTATAGACTCCCATCCAATAAAATCGAGCCAATATTCGTTCCCGAGTCTTATCGCTACCTAAATGGCCCGAACATGGGACATCGTGAGCCAACCGCATGATCTCACGTCGAAAAGACTGAGGAACGAGTAATTGTGTTACAATCTGGCTTGTGCTCGTGGCTTGGGATACCCTATACAGCAAATGCCCGACAATAATGTGGTGAGGATATGTAAGCGGCCGGTTATCCTCTACATCCTTCCCCTCGATAGACCGAACCTGCCCCCAGATGTGTGCCAGCGAAGGATCATTCTTTTGTTCCAACGCTAGGTCCACATCTCGGTCCCAGAACTTCGGGATATCGAGCGGAGCTACAGTAGCTTCAGCACTGGGGGCCCCAGTAACCTGCCCCCGCAGGTCACACTGAGTCCCAATCCCCTTTCCCTTACATTTAACAGACTCTGAAGTTTCCCCCACCAAACCCCAGCCTTGTCTTATTGACATTCCTTCCCATTTTTCGACCCTTCGCTCTTTTTTTGTTTTTTTCGGGCGAAATCGGGAATAGAACAAATCAGCTTGCAGCGGGAATATTTTCCCAATAGTTTCCCCCGCTGCTCCCATGGTCTTACCGGAGACTGGCGTTACCGTTTTATTAATCATTGTTTCAAAATATGGCCAGTCTCGACCTAAAATAACTGGATATGGCAACTTTGCAGCCACTGCCACGATTACGCGGCGGGAATGACATCCAATCGTCACATCTAATTTAGTGAGGGGGTAGTCCTTGTTATCCCCGTGAATACAGGAAATGACCACGACCCCGCGTGACCACCAAGGTACCCCCGCCAACAGAGCTTCTTCAATTAAAGTCTGCCCACATCCTGAGTCCACTAACGCGTGGGTACTCACATCACCAACCCGTACATCAACAATGCAAGGCCCCTCCCAATCATTACCCCTGGACTTACCTGGTGCTGTTGGTAGGTAATGGGAGGCCGCACCACATTCCATCGCCGCCGGACAATTCCGCGCAAGGTGGCCGACCTCATGGCACCGGTAACACGTGGGGTGAAAGGGCGCCCACGGAGCTTGCGTGTCCCGCTGCCGGTTCGGCAGTGGGGAGGGGTTCTCTGCTCTCACCCCGCTGGGGGTCGACCTTGCCCTCCATTGGGGTGGAGGAAGGCCACCCGTGGGGTGCCGATGAGAAGTAGCCCCGTGGGGGGAGGGGGTGAAGTGCTGTGGGGGTCCTGTCCTTGGAGTCGGTCCTGTCCGGGGTCGGTTGGAGGGAGGAGCGGGGGTAACGACCACAGGAGCTGATGCCAAGGCATCCTCATACCCCTCAGCCAATCGGACTGCTGCCTCTAGCGTGGTGGGTCGATGCCTGGTGACCCAGTTCTGGGTGTCCGGCCCCAGCACCTTCACGAACTGCTCTATGGCAATCAGCTCGGTGATCTTTTCTGCATCGTTGGTGCCGGGGCAGAGCCACCGGGTCACATGATCCACTAGTTGCTGGGCCACCACGCGGGGTCGCAGTCCTGGGGGGCGCTGGTACTCCCGGAACCGGCGGCGATGTGTCTCCTCTGTGATGTCCAGCCGCTGGAGAATGGCCTGCTTCACCTGGTCGTACACCAGGGCTTGCTCATGTGTCAAGGCTTGGTAGGCTGCCTGGGCCTCTCCGATCAAATTGGGGCCCAACTGGGTAGCCCACCACTCCCGAGGCCACTGAGCTGCTGTTGCCTGCCTTTCAAAGGCAACTAAGTAAGCCTCAGGGTCATCCTCCAGCGACATCTTCACTACCCTTACCCTTGGTAGGGGTACTGCTGGTTGAACCGCCGGTTCCCTCCCCCGATTGGCCTCCAGGAACAAGCCATGCATCCTTTCCATCATGGCCGTCAATGATTCCTGATGCCTCCGCTCCTGCGCCTCCAACAGCGCTGCCAATGCGGTTGGGTCCATTTATAATCCCACTTCTTGACACCAAGTGTGATCAGGTGCAGTGGTGCAGTAAATAAATCCAGTCCACACAATCCTTTTCTCCCAAAACAGTCTGTGGACTTTAATAATAATAAAAATAATAACAACAAACACAAAATAAGTCCACCCCTTTACCAGCGATGGTATTGGGGGGGTACACGGCAGCTTTTCTAAAAATAAACAAAAACGGGACTTTGTCCGTCCCCGCGTTCTCTGTGCGCGCAGTGCTCTCGCTCCAGAGAAGCGTGGTGCCGTGAGTGGTGCTGTGCTGTGCTGTGCTGTGCTGTGCAGTGCAAGGACGTGCTCTTTATCAATCGCCGGTCCGCGGCTCACTCCTCCTCTGCAACACAAAACACACGTAATCCAAACTCATAAAAACAATACAGGCTCCGGCCGTTTGCATTTCATTCTCAGCGCAAGGGGAGGTTTTGACATAGCTGCTTCCCCTTTGTACCCAGCAAACTCCTCCCTGCAGCCAACGCGTCGCCATGATTTCTCCAATAGAGGGCTGCCCCGCAGCTGACTGCAATGGAATCGTCCTGAGTACTTGCAGCTACGCGCCCCTCCTAATATGGTCACCTTCCGGTTTCCACCTACCACCGAGGTGGCAGATCTAGGCGGCAGCTTACCTTCCCCCTTACACAGCGCCCTTTCTAATCGGGAGGGAGATTTGCAGCATCGATCCTTTCTCTCTCTATCACAGTGACCCTGAGTAAGTCACTTATCCTCATTGTGCTCTGTCTTTTGGGTGAGATGTAGTTGTAAGTGAATATGCAGCTGATGCATAGTTCACACACTGTTGTCTCTGTAAGTCGCCTTGGATAAAGGTGTCTGCTAAATAAACAAATAATAAAAAATGGGAGAACTGGGCTGACTGGGGATGTAACTGCTGCCTATTTCAATTGTCTTATTACTATACTGTTATTACATTAATGACAGCAGTGGTGCTCTGGCTCCCTCTTGTGGTCAGTATTAATACCTGCATTGTGTCTCTCGGAGGTCACATTAATGAGTGCACTTTATTCACTTGAACACAGAGCAGCTCCTGTGTTAGCTGTCACTGAATCTCTTTATTCCATGATTTGCTGTATTGAGCTGGAGGCTCAGAGAGTGTTTCCTCTTTCCTATCAGCTGTGTGTTTTGTGTTTAAACCTCAGAGCACTCTGGATATTTACTGTCACCCTCCTCCCCTTTCCCAACTTGCTTTTTGCTCTTTCTTTTTGCATTAGGACTCTATAGAGTCCTTTTATGTAACTGTAACACCCACTAGGCAGTGCTTACACAGAATTGAAATACATAATCACATTTGGAGTCGGTCTGCGCCAGATTAGTGTGTAAGACACTGGACAAATAAAACAGTTACAGGTTATTTTATTCTGAAAGCAAATCAAGGATGGGATCAGAAACACAACCTCTTCCAATTATTATTATTATTATTATTATTATTATTATTATTATTATTATTATTATTATTATTATTATTATTATTATTATTTATTTCATTATTCATTTTAAGTGTTACAATACAAGTAATACAATAAGAGCAAGAAATACAATAACTTTTGTTCAAGCAAAGTACAAGTGTGACAAACCACAATTCAATAATACAGCAGATAATAGTGATAGTTACATCAGGATATGATTAAATAGTGATAGTTACATCAGGATATGATTAAATACAAAGTACTACAGGTTAAACACTTGGCAGATTACAGTATTCTGAAGTACAGGATTAAATACAGTAAAATAGGGGGCAGATAGAGCAAAATAAAGCACATTTACATAAAGGGTGATAGTGTCCCAGGATACACACAGAGGAGTTCTACAGGTGCTGTTTGAAGAGGTGAGTCTTAAGGAGGCGCCGGAATGTGGTCAGGGACTGGGCAGTCCTGACATCTGTAGGAAGGTCATTCCACCACTGTGGAGCAAGGGTGGAGAAGGAGCGGGCTCTGGAGGCAGGGGAGCGTAGCGGAGGTAGAGCTAGTCTTCTAGTGCAGGCGGAGTGGAGAGGTCAAGTGGGGGTGTAGGGAGAGATGAGGGTCTGGAGGTAGCTGGGTGCAGTCTGGTCAAGGCATCTGTAGGCTAGTACAAGAGTCTTGAAGTGAATGCGAGCGGTGATCGGGAGCCAGTGGAGCAAGCAGAGTAGTGGAGTAGCGTGGGCGAAGCGAGGCAGAGAGAACACCAGGCGGGCAGCAGAGTTCTGGATGAGCTTGAGCGGAAGGGTGGCGGACGCAGGGAGGCCAGCCAGGAGGGAGTTGCAGTAGTCTAGGCGGGAGAGTACCAGGGCCTGGACCAGGAGCTGGGTAGCATAGTTGGTGAGGAAGGGTCAGATTCTTCGTATGTTGCTCAGGAAGAATCGGCAAGTGCGTGCCAGAGTGGAGATGTGCTGGGAATAAGAGAGGCAGGGGTCCAGGGTGACTCCAAGGTTTTTAGCTGAGGAAGAGGGAGAGAGTGTGGTAGATCCCAGAGGAACAGAGATAGAGAGATCAGAGGAGGGGGAGGAGCAGGGAAAGAAAAGGAGGTCAGATTTAGAGAGGTTGAGTTTGAGGTGATGCAAGTGCATCCAGGAGCAAATAGCAGACAGATAGGTAGAGATACGGGAGGAGATTCTGGAGTCAGAGGTGGGGAAGGAGAGGAAAATCTGAGCATCATCAGCATAGAAATGGTATGAGAAACCATAGGATGCGATGAGGGGGCCCACGGAGCGGGTGTAGAGATTGAACAGGAGAGGACCCAAGACTGACCCTTGGGGGACTCCAGTTAAGAGAGGGTGAGGTGTGGAGGTTGCTCCAGGCCAGGTTACCTGGTAAGTGCGGTTGGAGAGGTAGGAGGAGAACCAGGCCAGAGCAGTGCCAGAGATCCCCAGGTCAGCAAGAGATGAGAGTAGAATAGAGTGATCAACAGTGTCAAAGGCAGCAGAGAGGTCAAGGAGAATTAGGACAGAGGAGAGAGAGGCAGCTCGGGCACACTTAAGTGAGTTGGTGACAGACAGGAGGGCGGTTTTAGTGGAGTGAGCAAAGCGGAAGCCAGATTAAAAAATAATCTTTTATTTTATTGCAGATAAAAAGAAATGGAATGTTAGCAGCAGATTAATACACAGTAGGAAACGTTCAGCACCAGAAGCACACTAAAGTGCGTGGTGCAATAAATACCTGTGAAAAATGATTGATTTAACATTGCAATCATTACAAAAAAATACAAATATAAACAACGACCGCTCTGAAAACAACACACAACACAAAACACAGCAGTGCACGCAGGCAGGGGATGTAGGAGAGCTGCATGCATCATTTTCTGATGCAGATCAATCTGTAACCCCATTCAACATCATCTCCTGCTTTACCAGACAAGGAGCAGACAAAAGCCTCACAAGACTTGACTAGCTCCTTGCTTACAGTATATCACTCTGTTACCCCAGTCTGCTCATTGACTGACAATGTCCTGTATGGTTGACAATGAAGTCAGAATGGTTTCTTCCTCTTTCAATGCGATGCATTGGTTGTATCAGCCTGTGAAAGCATGCATTCCACACAGAGCTTCACACTGATAGTGCCAAGTCCTTGCACATACAGCAGCTTCCACAGCTAAACATCTGGCTGTGTTCCTGTCAATGCTACACTTTATAGCATTGAAACAAAACTGTTTAATTCACCATTATGATATTTCAAACATTCTACATTTATTTAAAAACAGAGACCAAAACTTCAAATAACAGATGTGTTCGAATCCAAAGAGCCGTCCTCAGTGTTTAAAAGAAACAAAGCAAACCCAGCCCTTAATATCGTTATTACCAATTAGTGAACATGATTAAACACAGGTTTGTTAAGCAGACAATTCATTATCACAGACATACACTTCATCAAGTAAAGTTTCCAATCAGATATCCCAACATCAATGATTGGCAATTAAGTTACAATTTGTAAACCAAACAAACCTTAATAGTTATTAATCAATTGATGAAGATGATTAGATACAGGTATTGTTAAACAGCCAGCTCATTACCACAAACATACACTTAATGAAGTGAAATTTACAATGAATTATCTAACCATCAACGATCTGCAAATTGAAACAAGAAACAAACCCCACCCTTAATATAGTTCTTTAAATTGCACAATGGTGAATTAACAATGTGTTTGTGTGCGTACTCCATGTTTTCACACTATCAACACTTTTCTGAGCATCAACGCACCAAATACAAATGAATGAAATGCTTGAACTTTCAGCGTGAGGTTTAAATTTTGTAGCATTACTGATACACTTTATAGAAATAGATTTTTATTCATATTTATTTCACTATATTTATTTATTTTATACTTTCAATTAGAAATATATTAAATTGCTTTGAAGACATGTAAAGAAATAAAAAAAATAAATCTTGTATATTAATATTGAAATATGTTAAAAGCATAGATTGCTTTAAAACGCAATAGAAATATGTATGATTGTAATATGCTTTGTATGTATGTATGTATGCATGTATATATTTATTTATATCCTTTAAGAGGAGTTAAGTGACTGATTTAGTTTATTTTCAGTTTGTATTTAAGTATCAGAAAATTAAAAATATTCACTTTTATCTTTTCTTTACTATAGATAAATCAAGAATTATATTTTCATTTTCATTTGAAACTAAATTAGTAAATATAAATCCAATGACAGCCCTGCAGCCTCTGCAATGTATTAGAATACATGAATAATCAAGATATTTACCAGATTGATCTTGTCTTTTATTTTGAGCCCTTGTTATTGAGCTCAGTGTGTTTGTGTGCAGTTGAGCTCCTCCACAGGCCGTGTCCCGTTTCATTGCCTTCACCCTCAGCACCTGCAGTAGGTCCCAGCTGCAGCAGTGCAGTCGCTCTGCAGTCCTGCTGAGGGAGGTTTTTGTACGGGTGTGTAGCACTGTGTGAACACTCTGCTACTGCTGGGGTAGTGGTAACTCTGACAGTAGTAATCTCCTGCATCTTCAGCCTGGACTCCACTGATGGTCAGAGTGAAGTCAGTCCCAGATCCACTGCCACTGAAACGAGTTGGGATCCCAGACTGAAGGGTACTTGCCAAGTAGATCAGGAGTTTGGGAGCTTCTCCAGGTTTCTGTTGGTACCAGGCTAGCCAGTGGCCATTTCCATCACTGTACACTGCACTGCTGACTTTACAGCTCAGAGCGACTGTGTCTCCTGGGAGAACAGATTTCACAACTGGATTCTGAGTCACAGTATACTGTCCACTGGATTCTGAAAATAATAAATAATAATATAGAAAATTATAATAATAAGCAAGTAAATTGAATTATAAAAAACACATATTAAATGTCAAGCGTTTTCATTCACTCCTATTGTATTTGAACATATATACTGTATATTAAGAAATATCCCATAAATAGATTTTTTTAAAACATGTTTTTTGATATGGTTCTTACCCTGAGTGCAGATGACAAGTGCCCAGATGAAGATGCTGATAAAAGTCATTGTTGTTGTGGATTCTGTTGCCATGAAGGGCAGCGCTCAATCATGAAGTGTTAAACTCACAGGGCTATAAACACTCCCAGAGCACTGAAGCATGTGCTGCCAATGCAAAGTGTCTTTTCTATGCAAATTGTCTTCCTTGGCACAGCAGCCACTTGTAGCCCAGCAGTGCTCTTAAGTTTACACTCTTCTAACTGATGCAGTTTATTTGCCACTCTGAAAAAAATAGCTTATAGTTTTGTTTGTGTTAAGTTTGTACAAACACAGCTATTTCACTCTCTTCTCCCTTCTCTCAAACAATTCATCTTAGCCACAGCTGATAATATGTAGCTTTGTTACACAGTATAAATAATTATGAATTGTAAAATATTAAAATCAGACCTGCAGGTTAACAGATCCATCATAAACTTTGTGAAATCAAATCCATTCAAGAAGCAAACATTTTGATTTTGCACATTGCTAATGTTGAGTGAAAAGTTTCCAGTTTCCAGTTACCAGTCTCTGAGGACCCCAGGTTAAGAACCACTGCTCTGGATTAAAGAGCATCATTTTATTACTCTCTCTCTCCCTCTTGTGGTCACAAGGGTGTAGTGCAGTTGTAGTGCAGTCTGTTCTGAAAAAAAAATCTCTTACCATAAGACGCTCAGCTGTCTCAACATGTGAATATTTTAAATAAAGATCATGAAAAATTCTCTAAAAGATATATTGAATACAACATTTAATTGGCTGAATCAGCCTCCTTTTTCCTTATCTACATTACAGTTGGAAAATGCTTCCAGTACCTGCAACAGAAAGAATGCGTGCATATCATGCAAGGATGTGAGAAGAGAAAAGAGTAGGATGAAACAGCGGAACAGAGAGCAGCAGAAAGCATGCAAGTGGAGTATAGGGAGAAGAAAAGGGAAGCAGAAAAGAGCAAAGAAACAATGAGAAAGTATAGGAGAAATCTTTCAAAATGACATGACCAGATCCACAACTTAATGAGAATCATTTGACAAACTCACTGTCAAAGTTCTCTTTCAGCTCAGTCACTAGGGAAGGCAGTAAGTGGAGTAAACCGGGCACTTCCAAAGAGCCCCAGGAAGAAAAGTGTCGTGGGAAAGAAACTGGCAACTCAGTTTGGTTTGGCTCTGGTAGATAAGCACGCTTCCACACAAGAGCTGAAGTTAGTGAAACAGAATGTCAGGTTTGTGCATTCTATGAGATTGATTGTGTGTCCCGTCAGCTGCCTGGATGAAAAGACTGCATCACTATCAGAAGAGAGGATGCACAAAAAAAAGAATGCACAAAAAGTGCTCCTGATGACGGATCTTGAAGCTCACCGCCTCTTCAAGAATGAATATCCTGATGCAAAAATCAGAACATCAAAAAAAGTCTGCAGCATTGCGCCCTGTGCACGTTCAACCTGTCTGTCTGTCGTTACCATGAGAATACAGAGATGCTACTAGATGGTTTGAAAAAGGTTTGTCAAAATATCCCCAATGGAAATCTCATGGTCATTGGGTCACTTTGCAACTGGCAGATGAAATGCTGCCTTGGCCAGTGTGACACATGCCAAGACCTTGCTAGTTCTATCAATCAGGTAATACAAGGCAATGATAATGAAGATACAATTGTACACTACTACCAATAGATGGCTAACAATAAAAGGAACTGCTTGAGTCAACATTACACGATGCCAAGGAGGAGCTCAAACCCAGCGCACCATTCTGCGGCGCCACAGTTTTATTGCCAAGGTGCAACTTCACCAAATCAAGACACTGAAGATGAATTGAAATGAATGTGAAGCTATACTTCAGGAAGATTTCTCAGAACACTTCCCTATAAAGCAGCAAGCTGAAATAATGTGAGCTCCCTGGATCACAGAAGGAGTGCCTCTGTTTCCAGCAGTTCTCACAGCTCAGTCTGTTAGTACTTCTTATGTTGTGCTCAGTGATGAACGGCAACATGACACATTTGCAGTTGTTTGCTACAATCAGGATATTCTTGATGAAGCCTCAACTTCAGCCAACATCTCTAACTTGCATTTCTTTTCTGATGGTGCTGCGAGCCAATTAAAAACAGATTCATCTTGTGCACCCTTACCATGCCGAGCAATGTACACAGTAGTCTGCATCGAGCTGATTGGAGCTTTTTTGCCACAGCACACGCAAAGGGCCAGTTGCTGGAGTTGCAGGTAAAGTAAAGCGTGCAGTTTGGAGGCACATTCTGCAAAAGCATGCTGTTGTCAACACAGCAGAAGAATTTGCTAAGGTGGCAAAAGAAGCATGCCCAAATGTGAGCATCATTTATATTACAAAGCATGTGGTAAAGAAGGCACAAGATGAATGGGCAAACAGGTGGGAACAGAACTGCACAGAAGGTCCATTTGTGGAAGAAATTCAGCCTGACTGGAAAGCGGTCAGTGTGTTTGGCATTGTGGATCAAGCAACAGCTATGATAAAGTATCCATTCAAAAGCATTGAATTGTCAGTAAATGAGTACTGCATTGTTATGTATGAAGGCAAGTGTTCCCCTGGCATAGCTGAAGAAACCATACGGGCCCTGCCAGAGGAGCTCCTCAGTGCAAAGGGGGCTGTAAGTGGCCGACACAAAAGGATGTAACGTGGTGCCTTGCTTCATCTGTTCTCAAAAGGATTGATGCTCCAGTACCTGTGAATCCCCGGGGAGTACATGCCTTTCAAGAAAACATTACAAACTCTGCAGACACTTCACTGTGTGAGCGCTTCACTGTGTTCACATCCATGCATTTTTCACAGTGGTTATGTCAGTTACAAGACCTGGTTATGTCAGACACGTCATGTTTGGGGTTCTAGTAGAGGGTAGAATAGAAGTGGTGTCAATTGTTTCCTTACATTTGAGGACCAGACACTGTTCATTATTTTGTGCAGCTCAACATGTATAATTGCCTCTTTATTTCAGAAGGACTTTAATGAATTTGAAGACTTGTTTTGTTAATGTTAATTTTATGTTACATCAGTTACCAAATAAAATGTCTCTGTTTTAATAAAATGATTTACTGATTATTTCTAATTTCATATTTACTTGAATATATGCACACTAGGATTATCCATGGGTAAAGTAGTTTGGCCAATCTCAGTTTAGGTCGTACTGTTTGAGACCAAGAAACATACATTTTCTGCTCTAAGTTTTGTCAGTTACACTTTGCCCATCTAAGCCACGGTGCCCCGTGTCACTTCAAACCTGCGGCAGAGGCTTTCAACATGGTAATGTATTTCCCATACCATGCACCACTCCAAAATGAACTACTGGACATTTCTGCAAATGAAACAAAACATGCATTTCTCACCTCAGACATGGAAATCTGCATTCATTTCACTTGTTCGATCGCACGCTTCAGTTCCACAAACATTAATGGCAAATTCACTTGATTTTTTTTTAAAAAAGGTAAAACCTCAGGTCCCACACAGATTTGAACTGTGATCGCTGGATTCAGAGTTCAGAGTGCTAACCAGTACACCATGGAACCGAAGGTGAAGGGTCAGTCACTCCCCCTCCTCAAGGTATCAAATGTCTCAACTGACGACCCTTCGAGCGCCAGCCTTAACCATGTCCTCATTGCACACAACTGTCAACATTTCAACATCTTTTACCGATAAACATGGCATGTTGGAAGTTTGCCAGAATCTCAGACATGTAAAATGTCATACCTTATTAATTCTGTATTGATGGTACAAACATTTGATGGGTGCAGGTTTGTTGTCAAAATCAGAGCACTGTTGGTGTTTCGTTATGTCTGTGTTTTAATTTGGAAGCCTCATGTTTGTGCTTGTGCTGTGTCTGTGTAAACGTGTGTGCATACGAATGAACTGGAAACAATGTCATGTTTTCTTGTTTGAAATGAGCTTGCCAAAAAGAGGCAGCTTTATTTCCCACCATGCTGCATTTACCAGTGTACTTATTTCCACACATCTCGATGTTGTGGATAACTATTCAACACTAGTTGGTGTGGTCCTTGCTTTGTTTAACAAAAGCTCTATTTCATAATCCCATGATTAGTACTCACTTTAACTTAAGAAAAGCCTTCAGTAGGCCTACACAGTTCTGGTATAATAACCAGAATGGAGGGGCTGGAGGAGAGAGGGTGTTGGTGGCTGTCTGCGATGTTAGTGGTGCTCTGGCTCCCTCGTGTGGTCAGTATTAATACCTGCATTGTGTCTCTCGGAGGTCACATTAATGAGTGCACTTTATTCACTTGAACACAGAGCAGCTCCTGTGTTAGCTGTCACTGAATCTCTTTATTCCATGATTTGCTGTATTGAGCTGGAGGCTCAGAGAGTGTTTCCTCTTTCCTATCAGCTGTGTGTTTTGTGTTTAAACTTCAGAGCACTCTGGATATTTACTGACACCCTCCTCCCCTTTCCCAACTTGCTTTTTGCTCTTTCTTTTTGCATTAGGACTCTATAGAGTCCTTTTATGTAACTGTAACACCCGCTAGGCAGGGCTTACACAGAATTGAAATACATAATCACATTGGAGTCGGTCTGCGCCAGATTAGTGTGTAAGACACTGGACAAATATAACAGTTACAGGTTATTTTATTCTGAAAGCAAATCAAGGGTGGGATCAGAAACACAGCCTCTTCCAATTAAAAAATAATCTTTTATTTTATTGCAGATAAAAAGAAGTGGAATGTTAGCAGCAGATTAATACACAGCAGGAAAAGTTCAGCACCAGAAGCACACTAAAGTGCGTGGTGCAATAAATACCTGTGAAAAATGATTGATTTAACATTGCAATCATTACAAATAAATACAAATATAAACAACGACCGCTCTGAAAACAACACACAACACAAAACACAGCAGTGCATGCAGGCAGGGGATGTGGGAGAGCTGCATGCATAATTTTCTGCTGCAGATCAATCTGTAACCCCATTCAACATCATCTCCTGCTTTACCAGACAAGGAGCAGACAAAAGCCTCACAAGACTTGACTAGCTCCTTGCTTACAGTATATCACTCTGTTACCCCAGTCTGCTCGTTGACTGACAATGTCCTGTATGGTTGACAATGAAGTCAGAATGGTTTCTTCCTCTTTCAATGCGATGCATTGGTTGTATCAACCTGTGAAAGCATGCATTCCACACAGAGCTTCACACTGATAGTGCCAAGTCCTTGCACATACAGCAGCTTCCATAGCTAAACATCTGGGTGTGTTCCTGTCAATGCTATACTTTATAGCAGGAAAACAAAACTGGTTAATTCACCATTGTGATATTTCAACCATTCAACATTTATTTAAAAACAGAGACCAAAACGTCAAACAACAGACGTGTTTCGACTCCAAAGAGCCGTCCTCAGTGTTTAAAAGAAACAAAGCAAACCCAGCCCTTAATATCGTTATTACCAATTAGTGAACATGATTAAACACAGGTTTGTTAAGCAGACAATTCATTATCACAGACATACACTTCATCAAGTAAAGTTTTCAATCAGATATCCCAACATCAATGATTGTCAAATAAGTTACAATTTGTAACCCAAACAAACCTTAATAGTTATTAATCAATTGATGAAGATGATTAGATACAGGTACTGTTAAACAGCCAACTCATGACCACAAACACTTAATGAAGTGAAATTTACAATGAATTATCTAACCATCAACGATCTGCAAATTGAAACAAGAAACAAACCCCACCCTTAATATAGTTCTTTAAATTGCACAATGGTGAATTAACAATGTGTTTGTGTGCGTACTCCATGTTTTCACACTATCAACACTTTTCTGAGCATCAACGCACCAAATACAAATGAATGAAATGCTTGAACTTTCAGCGTGAGGTTTAAATTTTGTAGCATTACTGATACACTTTATAGAAATAGATTTTTATTCATATTTATTTCACTATATTTATTTCTTTTATAGTTTCAATTAGAAATATATTAAATTGCTTTGAAGACATGTAGAAATAAAAACAAATCTTGTATATTAATATTGAAATACGTTAATATGTGTTTTAAACCATAGATTGCTTTAAAACTTGTAACGCAAAAAAATATGTAGGATTGTAATATGCTATCTATGTATGTATGTATGCATGTATATATTTATTTATTACCTTTAACAGGAGTACATTGCCTGATTTAGTTTATTTTCAGTTTGTATTTAAGTATCAGAAAATTAACAATGTTCACCTTTATCTTTTCCTTCCTGTAGATAAATCAAGAATTATATTTTCATTTTCATTTGAAACTAAATTAGTAAATATTATTATTATTATTATTATTATTATTATTATTATTATTATTATTATTATTATTATTATTATTATTATTTATTTCTTAGCAGACGCCCTTATCCAGGGCGACACAATCGTAAGCAAATACATTTCAAGTGTTACAATACAAGTAATACAATAAGAGCAAGAATACAATAACTTTTTTTCAATCCAATGACAGCCCTTCAGGCTCTGCAATGTATTAGAATACATGAATAATCAGGATATTTACCAGATTGATCTTGTCTTTTATTTTGAGCTCCTCCACAGGCCGGGTCCCGTTTCATTGCCTTCACCCTCAGCACCTGCAGTAGGTCCAAGCTGCAGCAGTGCAGTCGCTGTGCAGTCCTGCTGAGGGAGGTTTTTGTACAAGTGTGTAGCACTGTGTGAACACACCACCACTGTGTAAACTCTGACAGTAGTAATCTCCTGCATCTTCAGCCTGGACACCACTGATGGTCAGAGTGAAGTCAGTCCCAGATCCACTGCCACTGAAACGAGTTGGGATCCCAGACTGAAGGGTACTTGCCAAGTAGATCAGGAGTTTGGGAGCTTCTCCAGGTTTCTGTTGGTACCAGGCTAGACAGGGTTTACTGCTGCAAGTGCCCACTGCGCTGCTGACTTTACAGCTCAGAGCGACTGTGTCTCCTGGGAGAACAGATTTCACTGCTGGAGTCTGAGTCACAGTATACTGTCCACTGGATTCTGAAAATAATAAATAATAATATAGAACATCAGAATAAATTAGTGAATTAAATAATGAAAATGCATTACATTTCAGCATGTTTTCATTTCATCTTTTTAATTTCCCTTTTTTACTTTGTATTAAGAATTGTCCCAGAAACAGATATTTCTTTAAACATGTTTTGCTAAATGATTCTTACCCTGAGTGCAGATGACAATTGCCCAGATGAAGATGCTGATAAAAGTCATTGTTGTTGTGGATTCTGTTGCCATGAAGGGCAGCTCTCAATCATGAAGTGTTAAACTCACAGGGCTATAAACACTCCCAGAGCACTGAAGCATGTGCTGCCAATGCAAAGTGTCTTTTCTATGCAAATTGTCTTCCTTGGCACAGCAGCCACTTCTACACAAGCAGTGGTGTAAACACAGGCTTGGTGCTGTGTGTTCTGACAGAGCGAGATTAGCAGTTTAGCATGGTTGGGATGGGAAGGGTCAGACTGGCAGGAGAAACATGATGTGATTGTGATTGCTGTCAGTCTGGGGTTGTGTTGTAACAGCCTGTTTTATTACTGTGTCGTTACTTCATACAATGAGTGCTGTTCTGGCTTTCTCTTTGGCAGTGTTCATAAGTACACCCTGTGCAGGATTGGGTCTGATGGCTTGAATGGAAATTGCTTAAGAATACAATGAAATACAATCTTATTCACTTGAGTTTGCGGAAGGATATTTAAGAATGTTTTAATAGAAATCATTTTAAAAATATGATGTTCAGGGAACTGTTTTACATTATGGAAATCAGTGGTGCTGTGTGTTTTGTAAAGCCCAAAATAACAGACCCCTACAGATTGTGTTTGAACAAGTGCCTGTTTCCCTCTTGTGGTGAGTGTTATTAACTGCAGTCTTTGCTGTTCAGGATCAGTTTAATGAAGATGCAATCCCTTCATTTAAAATGTGTGCTCCACTTTCATCAGCCTCTCACAGTAAAAGTCATTGCAGGAGAAAGTGGAGTAACATATGGGACACGGGGCATGAAGGGACAGACTGTGTGAGCTGCTAAAAACTCAATTAGCTATCTGTATGATGATTTGTCTTTTTTATTTAGTTTTTTAACAACCATGATGAGAAGATTTATTTAAAGTTAAGTCAAAGCCAAAAACTGTTTTTTGTTAATTTGATGGTGTGTTTATTCACTGGTAGTGAGAATACAATGTAAAGATGCAATCAGCATAGTGGGGCAATGTGGGCACCTTCGAAAACATTCGTCCTTTCTGCTCCAGTCTACTCTGAATACTCACGCTGTCACTGTGTGGCCCTTGTCCCAGTTTGCTCACTTTGCAATGAGGATAATGAGACTGCATTAGAAAACATTCCTCCATATTGCTCGATGTCTTCTCATACAGACTGTTTGACTTCTCAACCTGTCACTGTGTATCTCTGTTCCAAGCTGTCACTGTGTATCTCTGTTTCAAGCTGTCACTGTGTATCTCTGTTTCAAGCTGTCACTGTGTATCTCTGTTCCAAGCTGTCACTGTGTATCTCTGTTCCAAGCTGTCACTGTGTATCTCTGTTACAAGCTGTCACTGTGTATCTCTGTTACAAGCTGTCACTGTGTATCTCTGTTCCAAGCTGTCACTGTGTATCTCTGTTACAAGCTGTCACTGTGTATCTCTGTTTCAAGCTGTCACTGTGTATCTCTGTTCCAAGCTGTCACTGTGTATCTCTGTTTCAAGCTGTCACTGTGTATCTCTGTTTCAAGCTGTCACTGTGTATCTCTGTTTCAAGCTGTCACTGTGTATCTCTGTTCCAAGCTGTCACTGTGTATCTCTGTTACAAGCTGTCACTGTGGATCTCTGTTACAAGCTGTCACTGTGTATCTCTGTTACAAGCTGTCACTGTGTATCTCTGTTACAAGCTGTCACTGTATATCTCTGTTTCAAGCTGTCACTGTGTATCTCTGTTCCAAGCTGTCACTGTGTATCTCTGTTCCAAGCTGTCACTGTGTATCTCTGTTTCAAGCTGTCACTGTGTATCTCTGTTTAAAGCTGTCACCGTGTATCTCTGTTACAAGCTGTCACTGTGTATCTCTGTTTCAAGCTGTCACTGTGTATCTCTGTTACAAGCTGTCACTGTGTATCTCTGTTACAAGCTGTCACTGTGTATCTCTGTCACACTTTGCCACACTTTCAGGTTACTAGCACAGTGACTGTCGGGGGTGGAATCAAGGGGAAATGAATCCCAAGTGTGGAGGTATTAGAGTCAGTGTTTCCCAGCATGCATCGCTGTGAGCAGCTCCTTCCTCCAGACAAAGACCACACTGTGGTGTTTAGATGACTGGGTGTGAGGAGCCTTGTGCTAACAATGGGAGAACTGGGCTGACTGGGGATTTAGCTGCTGCCTATTAAAATTGTCTTATTACTGTGTTATTACACTGTGGACAGGAGTGGTGCTCTGGCTCCCTCGTCTGGTCAGTATTAATATCTGCAGTGTGTCTCTCGGAGGTCACATTAATGAGTGCACTTTATTCACTTGAACACAGAGCAGCTCCTGTGTCAGCTGTCACTGAATCTCTTTATTCCATGATTTGCTGTATTGAGCTGGAGGCTCAGAGAGTGCTTCCTCTTTCCTATCAGCTGTGTGTTTTGTGTTTAAACCTCAGAGCACTCTGGATATTTACTGACACCCTCCTCCCCTTTCCCAACTTGCTTTTTGCTCTTTCTTTTTGCATTAGGACTCTATAGAGTCCTTTTATGTAACTGTAACACCCGCTAGGCAGGGCTTACGCAGAATTGAAATACATAATCACATTTGGAGTCGGTCTGCGCCAGATTAGTGTGTAAGACACTGGACAAATAAAACAGTTACAGGTTATTTTATTCTGAAAGCAAATCAAGGATGGGATCAGAAACACAGCCTCTTCTAATTAAAAAATAATCTTTTATTTTATTGCAGATAAAAAGAAATGGAATGTTAGCAGCAGATTAATACACAGCAGTAAACATTCAGCACCAGAAGCATACTAAAGTGCGCGGTGCAATAAATACCTGTGAAAAATGATTTATTTAACATTGCAATCATTACAAATAAATACAAATATAAACAACGACTGCTCTGAAAACAACACACAACACAAAACACAGCAGTGCGCGCAGGCAGGGGATGTGGGAGAGCTGCATGCATCATTTTCTGCTGCAGATCAATCTGTAACCCCATTCAACATCATCTCCTGCTTTACCAGACAAGGAGCAGACAAAAGCCTCACAAGACTTGACTAGCTCCTTGCTTACAGTATATCACTCTGTTACCCCAGTCTGCTCGTTGACTGACAATGTCCTGTATGGTTGACAATGAAGTCAGAATGGTTTCTTCCTCTTTCAATGCGATGCATTGGTTGTATCAGCCTGTGAAAGCATGCATTCCACACAGAGCTTCACACTGATAGTGCCAAGTCCTTGCACATACAGCAGCTTCCATAGCTAAACATCTGGGTGTGTTCCTGTCAATGCTATACTTTATAGCAGGAAAACAAAACTGGTTAATTCACCATTGTGATATTTCAACCATTCAACATTTATTTAAAAACAGAGACCAAAACTTCAAACAACAGACGTGTTTCATTATCACAGACATACAGTTCATCAAGTAAAGTTTTCAATCAGATATCCCATCATCAATGATTGGCAAATAAGTTACAATTTGTAACCCAAACAAACCTTAATAGTTATTAATCAATTGATGAAGATGAATAGATACAGGTATTGTTAAACAGCCAGCTCATTACCACAAACATACACTTGATGAAGTGAAATTTACAATGAATTATCTAACCATCAACGATCTGCAAATTGAAACAAGAAACAAACCCCACCCTTAATATAGTTCTTTAAATTGCACAATGGTGAATTAACAATGTGTTTGTGTGTGTACTCCATGTTTTCACACTATCAACACTTTTCTGAGCATCAACGCACCAAATACAAATGAATGAAATGCTTGAACTTTCAGCGTGAGGTTTAAATTTTGTAGCATTACTGATACACTTTATAGAAATAGATTTTTATTCATATTTATTTCACTATATTTATTTATTTTATCGTTTCAATTAGAAAAATATTAAATTGCTTTGATGATATGTAAAGAAATAAAAACAAATCTTGTATATTAATATTGAAATATGTTAATATGTGTTTTAAATCATAGATTGTTTAAAACTTGTAACGCAATAGAAATATGTTGGATTGTAATATGCTATGTATGTATGTATGAATGCATGTATATATTTATTTATTTCCTTTAAGAGGAGTAAAGTGTCTGATTAAGTTTATTTTCAGTTTGTATTTAAGTATCAGAAAATTAACAATGTTCACCTTTATCTTTTCCTCACTAGAAATAAATTAAGAAATATTTTCATTTTCATTTGAAACTAAATTAGTAAATATAAATCCAATGACAGCCCTTCAGCCTCTGCAATGTATTAGAATACATGAATAATCAAGATATTTACCAGATTGATCTTGTCTTTTATTTTGAGCCCTTGTTATTGAGCTCAGCATGTTTGTGTGCAGTTGAGCTCCTCCACAGGCCGTGTCACGTTTCATTGCCTTCACCCTCAGCACCTGCAGTAGGTCCAAGCTGCAGCAGTGCAGTCGCTGTGCAGTCCTGCTGAGGAGGTTTTTGTATGGGTGTGTAGCACTGTGTGAACACTCTGCTACTGCCGGGGTAGTGGAAACTCTGACAGTAGTAATATCCTGCATCTTCAGCCTGGACTCCACTGATGGTCAGAGTGAAGTCAGTCCCAGATCCACTGCCACTGAAACGAGTTGGGATCCCAGACTGAAGGGTACTTGCCAAGTAGATCAGGAGTTTGGGAGCTTCTCCAGGTTTCTGTTGGTACCAGGCTAGCCAGTGGCCATTGCTATCACTGTACACTGCACTGCTGACTTTACAGCTCAGAGCGACTGTGTCTCCTGGGAGAACAGATTTCACTGCTGGATTCTGAGTCACAGTATACTGTCCACTGGATTCTGAAAATAATAAATAATAATATAGAAAATTATAATAATAAGCAAGTAAATTGAATTATAAAAAACACATATTAAATGTCAAGCGTTTTCATTCACTCCTATTGTATTTGAACACATATATACTGTATATTAAGAAATATCCCATAAATAGATTTTTTTTAAAACATGTTTTTTGATATGGTTCTTACCCTGAGTGCAGATGACAAGTGCCCAGATGAAGATGCTGATAAAAGTCATTGTTGTTGTGGATTCTGTTGCCATGAAGGGCAGCGCTCAATCATGAAGTGTTAAACTCACAGGGCTATAAACACTCCCAGAGCACTGAAGCATGTGCTGCCAATGCAAAGTGTCTTTTCTATGCAAATTGTCTTCCTTGGCACAGCAGCCACTTCTAGCCAAGCAGTGCTCTTAAGTTTACACTCTTCTAACTGATGCAGTTTATTTTTTTTATAGTTATAGTTTTGTTTGTGTTAAGTTTGTACAAACACAGCTATTTCACTCTCTTCTCCCTTCTCTCAAACAATTCATCTTAGCCACAGCTGATAATATGTAGCTTTGTTACACAGTATAAATAATTATGAATTGTAAAATATTAAAATCAGTCCTGCAGGTTAACAGATCCATCATAAACTTTGTGAAATCAAATCCATTCAAGAAGCAAACATTTTGATTTTGCACATTGCTAATGTTGAGTGAAAAGTTTCCAGTTTTTTTCCTGAGGACCCCCTGGACTGTCTCTGAGGACCCCAGGTTAAGAACCACTGCTCTGGATTAAAGAGCATCATTTTATTACTCTCTCTCTCCCTCTTGTGGTCACAAGGGTGTAGTGCAGTCTGTTCTGAAAAAAAAAATCTCTTACCATAAGACGCTCAGCTGTCTCAACATGTGAATATTTTAAATAAAGATCATGAAAAAATTCTCTAAAAGATATATTGAATACAACATTTTAATTGGCTGAATCAGCCCTCCTTTTTCCTTTATCTACATTACAGTTGGAAAATGCTTCCAGTACCTGCAACAGAAAGAATGCGTGCATATCATGCAAGGATGTGAGAAGAGAAAAGAGTAGGGATGAAACAGAGGAACAGAGAGCAGCAGAAAGCATGCAAGTGGAGTATAGGGAGGAAGAAAAGGGAAGCAGAAAAGAGCAAAGAAACAATGAGAAAGTATAGGAGAAATCTTTCAAAATGACATGAACCAGATCCACAACTTAATGAGAATCATTTGACAAACTCACTGTCAAAAGTTCTCTTTTCAGCTCAGTCACTAGGGAAGGCAGTAAGTGGAGTAAACCGGGCACTTCCAAAGAGCCCCAGGAAGAAAAGTGTCGTGGGAAAGAAACTGGCAACTCAGTTTGGTTTGGCTCTGGTAGATAAGCACGCTTCCACACAAAGAGCTGAAGTTAGTGAAACAGAATGTCAGGTTTGTGCATTCTATGAGATTGATTGTGTGTCCCGTCAGCTGCCTGGATGAAAAGACTGCATCACTATCAGAAGAGAGGATGCACAAAAAAAAGAATGCACAAAAAAGTGCTCCTGATGACGGATCTTGAAGCTCACCGCCTCTTCAAGAATGAATATCCTGATGCAAAAATCAGAACATCAAAAAAAGTCTGCAGCATTGCGCCCTGTGCACGTTCAACCTGTCTGTCTGTCGTTACCATGAGAATACAGAGATGCTACTAGATGGTTTGAAAAAGGTTTGTCAAAATATCCCCAATGGAAATCTCATGGTCATTGGGTCACTTTGCAACTGGCAGATGAAATGCTGCCTTGGCCAGTGTGACACATGCCAAGACCTTGCTAGTTCTATCAATCAGGTAATACAAGGCAATGATAATGAAGATACAATTGTACACTACTACCAATAGATGGCTAACAATAAAAAGGAACTGCTTGAGTCAACATTACACGATGCCAAGGAGGAGCTCAAACCCAGCGCACCATTCTGCGGCGCCACAGTTTTATTGCCAAGGTGCAACTTCACCAAATCAAGACACTGAAGATGAATTGAAATGAATGTGAAGCTATACTTCAGGAAGATTTCTCAGAACACTTCCCTATAAAGCAGCAAGCTGAAATAATGTGAGCTCCCTGGATCACAGAAGGAGTGCCTCTGTTTCCAGCAGTTCTCACAGCTCAGTCTGTTAGTACTTCTTATGTTGTGCTCAGTGATGAACGGCAACATGACACATTTGCAGTTGTTTGCTACAATCAGGATATTCTTGATGAAGCCTCAACTTCAGCCAACATCTCTAACTTGCATTTCTTTTCTGATGGTGCTGCGAGCCAATTTAAAAACAGATTCATCTTGTGCACCCTTACCATGCCGAGCAATGTACACAGTAGTCTGCATCGAGCTGATTGGAGCTTTTTTGCCACAGCACACGGCAAAGGGCCAGTTGCTGGAGTTGCAGGTAAAGTAAAGCGTGCAGTTTGGAGGCACATTCTGCAAAAGCATGCTGTTGTCAACACAGCAGAAGAATTTGCTAAGGTGGCAAAAGAAGCATGCCCAAATGTGAGCATCATTTATATTACAAAGCATGTGGTAAAGAAGGCACAAGATGAATGGGCAAACAGGTGGGAACAGAACTGCACAGAAGGTCCATTTGTGGAAGAAATTCAGCCTGACTGGAAAGCGGTCAGTGTGTTTGGCATTGTGGATCAAGCAACAGCTATGATAAAGTATCCATTCAAAAGCATTGAATTGTCAGTAAATGAGTACTGCATTGTTATGTATGAAGGCAAGTGTTCCCCTGGCATAGCTGAAGAAACCATACGGGCCCTGCCAGAGGAGCTCCTCAGTGCAAAGGGGGCTGTAAGTGGCCGACACAAAAGGATGTAACGTGGTGCCTTGCTTCATCTGTTCTCAAAAGGATTGATGCTCCAGTACCTGTGAATCCCCGGGGAGTACATGCCTTTCAAGAAAACATTACAAACTCTGCAGACACTTCACTGTGTGAGCGCTTCACTGTGTTCACATCCATGCATTTTTCACAGTGGTTATGTCAGTTACAAGACCTGGTTATGTCAGACACGTCATGTTTGGGGTTCTAGTAGAGGGTAGAATAGAAGTGGTGTCAATTGTTTCCTTACATTTGAGGACCAGACACTGTTCATTATTTTGTGCAGCTCAACATGTATAATTGCCTCTTTATTTCAGAAGGACTTTAATGAATTTGAAGACTTGTTTTGTTAATGTTAATTTTATGTTACATCAGTTACCAAATAAAATGTCTCTGTTTTAATAAAATGATTTACTGATTATTTCTAATTTCATATTTACTTGAATATATGCACGCTAGGATTATCCATGGGTAAAGTAGTTTGGCCAATCTCAGTTTAGGTCGTACTGTTTGAGACCAAGAAACATACATTTTCTGCTCTAAGTTTTGTCAGTTACACTTTGCCCATCTAAGCCACGGTGCCCCGCGTCACTTCAAACCTGCGGCAGAGGCTTTCAGCATGGTAATGTATTTCCCATACCATGCACCACTCCAAAATGAACTACTGGACATTTCTGCAAATGAAACAAAACATGCATTTCTCACCTCAGACATGGAAATCTGCATTCATTTCACTTGTTCGATCGCACGCTTCAGTTCCACAAACATTAATGGCAAATTCACTGGATTTTTTTTAAAAAAAAGGTAAAACCTCAGGTCCCACACAGATTTGAACTGTGATCGCTGGATTCAGAGTTCAGAGTGCTAACCAGTACACCATGGAACCTAAGGTGAAGGGTCAGTCACTCCCCCTCCTCAAGGTATCAAATGTCCCAACTGACGACCCTTCGAGCGCCAGCCTTAACCATGTCTCATTGCACACAACTGTCAACATTTCAACATCTTTTACCGATAAACATGGCATGTTGGAAGTTTGCCAGAATCTCAGAGCTGTAAAATGTCATACCTTATTAATTCTGTATTGATGGTACAAACATTTGATGGGTGCAGGTTTGTTGTCAAAGCAGAGCACTGTTGGTGTTTCGTTATGTCTGTGTTTTAATTTGGAAGCCTCATGTTTGTGCTTGTGCTGTGTCTGTGTAAACGTGTGTGCATACGAATGAACTGGAAACAATGTCATGTTTTCTTGTTTGAAATGAGCTTGCCAAAAAGAGGCAGCTTTATTTCCCACCATGCTGCATTTACCAGTGTACTTATTTCCACACATCTCGATGTTGTGGATAACTATTCAACACTAGTTGGTGTGGTCCTTGCTTTGTTTAACAAAAGCTCTATTTCATAATCCCATGATTAGTACTCACTTTAACTTAAGAAAAGCCTTCAGTAGGCCTACACAGTTCTGGTATAATAACCAGAATGGAGGGGCTGGAGGAGAGAGGGTGTTGGTGGCTGTCTGCGATGTTAGTGGTGCTCTGGCTCCCTCGTGTGGTCAGTATTAATACCTGCATTGTGTCTCTCGGAGGTCACATTAATGAGTGCACTTTATTCACTTGAACACAGAGCAGCTCCTGTGTTAGCTGTCACTGAATCTCTTTATTCCATGATTTGCTGTATTGAGCTGGAGGCTCAGAGAGTGTTTCCTCTTTCCTATCAGCTGTGTGTTTTGTGTTTAAACTTCAGAGCACTCTGGATATTTACTGACACCCTCCTCCCCTTTCCCAACTTGCTTTTTGCTCTTTCTTTTTGCATTAGGACTCTATAGAGTCCTTTTATGTAACTGTAACACCCGCTAGGCAGGGCTTACACAGAATTGAAATACATAATCACATTTGGAGTCGGTCTGCGCCAGATTAGTGTGTAAGACACTGGACAAATATAACAGTTACAGGTTATTTTATTCTGAAAGCAAATCAAGGGTGGGATCAGAAACACAGCCTCTTCCAATTAAAAAATAATCTTTTATTTTATTGCAGATAAAAAGAAGTGGAATGTTAGCAGCAGATTAATACACAGCAGGAAAAGTTCAGCACCAGAAGCACACTAAAGTGCGTGGTGCAATAAATACCTGTGAAAAATGATTGATTTAACATTGCAATCATTACAAATAAATACAAATATAAACAACGACCGCTCTGAAAACAACACACAACACAAAACACAGCAGTGCGCGCAGGCAGGGGATGTCGGAGAGCTGCATGCATCATTTTCTGCTGCAGATCAATCTGTAACCCCATTCAACATCATCTCCTGCTTTACCAGACAAGGAGCAGACAAAAGCCTCACAAGACTTGACTAGCTCCTTGCTTACAGTATATCACTCTGTTACCCCAGTCTGCTCGTTGACTGACAATGTCCTGTATGGTTGACAATGAAGTCAGAATGGTTTCTTCCTCTTTCAATGCGATGCATTGGTTGTATCAGCCTGTGAAAGCATGCATTCCACACAGAGCTTCACACTGATAGTGCCAAGTCCTTGCACATACAGCAGCTTCCATAGCTAAACATCTGGATGTGTTCCTGTCAATGCTATACTTTATAGCAGGAAAACAAAACTGGTTAATTCACCATTGTGATATTTCAACCATTCAACATTTATTTAAAAACAGAGACCAAAACTTCAAACAACAGACGTGTTTCGACTCCAAAGAGCCGTCCTCAGTGTTTAAAAGAAACAAAGCAAACCCAGCCCTTAATATCGTTATTACCAATTAGTGAACATGATTAAACACAGGTTTGTTAAGCAGACAATTCATTATCACAGACATACACTTCATCAAGTAAAGTTTTCAATCAGATATCCCAACATCAATGATTGTCAAATAAGTTACAATTTGTAACCCAAACAAACTTTAATAGTTATTAATCAATTGATCAAGATGATTAGATACAGGTACTGTTAAACAGCCAACTCATGACCACAAACACTTAATGAAGTGAAATTTACAATGAATTATCTAACCATCAACGATCTGCAAATTGAAACAAGAAACAAACCCCACCCTTAATATAGTTCTTTAAATTGCACAATGGTGAATTAACAATGTGTTTGTGTGCGTACTCCATGTTTTCACACTATCAACACTTTTCTGAGCATCAACGCACCAAATACAAATGAATGAAATGCTTGAACTTTCAGCGTGAGGTTTAAATTTTGTAGCATTACTGATACACTTGATAGAAATAGATTTTTATTCATATTTATTTCACTATATTTATTTCTTTTATAGTTTCAATTAGAAATATATTAAATTGCTTTGAAGACATGTAAAGAAATAAAAACAAATCTTGTATATTAATATTGAAATACGTTAATATGTGTTTTAAATCATAGATTGCTTTAAAACTTGGAACGCAATAGAAATATGTTGGATTGTAATATGCTATGTATGTATGTATGTATGCATGTATATATTTATTTATTACCTTTAAGAGGAGTAGTGTGTCTGATTTAGTCTATTTTCAGTTTGAATTTAAGTATCAGAAAATTAACAATGTTCACCTTTATGTTCTCCTTACTAGAGATAAATCAAGAATTATATTTTCATTTTTACTTGAAATTAAATTAGTAAATATAAATCCAATGACAGCCCTTCAGCCTCTGCAATGTATTAGAATACATGAATAATCACGATACTTACCAGATTGATCTTGTCTTTTATTTTGAGCCCTTGTTATTGAGCTCAGTGTGTTTGTGTGCAGTTGAGCTCCTCCACAGGCCAGGTCCTGTTTCATTGCCTTCACCCTCAGCACCTGCAGTAGGTCCCAGCTGCAGCAGTGCAGTCGCTGTGCAGTCCTGCTGAGGGAGGTTTTTGTACGGGTGTGTAGCACTGTGTGAACACAGCACCACTGTGGCGACTCTGACAGTAGTAATCTCCTGCATCTTCAGCCTGGACTCCACTGATGGTCAGAGTGAAGTCAGTCTCAGATCCACTGCCACTGAAACGAGCTGGGATCCCAGTCTGACGGGTACTTGCATAATAGATCAGGAGTTTGGGAGCTTCTCCAAGTTTCTGTTGGTACCAGGCTATGTAGTGGTAATTGCTATAAGTGAACACTGCGCTGCTGGTTTTACAGCTCAGAGCGACTGTGTCTCCTGGGAGAACAGATTTCACTGCTGGAGTCTGAGTCACAGTATACTGTCCACTGGATTCTGAAAAAAATAAATAATAATATAGAAAATTATAATAAACAAGTGAATTGAATTATGAAAACACATATTAAATGGCAAGCCTTTTTCAGTTTTTCCTGTTTAATTTCAAAACTTATACTGTATATTAAGAATTGTCCCACAAATAGATTTTTTTAAAAGTGTTTTTCTAAATGATTCTAACCCTGAGTGCAGATGACAAGTACCCAGATGAAGATGCTGATAAAAGTCATTGTTGTTGTGGATTCTGTTGCCATGAAGGGCAGCGCTCAATCATGAAGTGTTAAACTCACAGGGCTATAAACACTCCCAGAGCACTGAAGCATGTGCTGCCAATGCAAAGTGTCTTTTCTATGCAAATTGTCTTCCTTGGCACAGCAGCCACTTCTAGCCAAGAAGTGCTCTTAAGCTTAAACTCATTTTCAACTGATGCAGTTTCTTTCCCTTTCAGAAAAAAAAAGTTTTATCTTGCAATCAAAAAGAAAAAAAATAGCTCATAGTTTTCTTTGTGTTGAGTTTGTACAAACACAGCTATTTCTCTCTCTTCTCCCTTCTCTCAAACAATTCATCTTAGCCACAGCTGTGATTATGTAGATTTGTTACACAGTATAAATAATTATTAATTGTCAAATATTAAAATCAGAGCTGCAGATTAACAGATCCATCATAAACTTTTTGAAATCAAATCCAATAAAGAAATATTTTGATTTTGCACATTGCTAATGTTGAGTGAAAAGTTTCCAGTTTTTTTCCTGTGGACCCCCTGGACTGTCTCTGAGGACTCCAGGTTAAGAACCACTGCTCTGGATTAAAGAGCATCATTTTATTACGCTCTCCCTCTCCCTCTTGTGGTCACAGAGTGTAGTGCAGTTTGTGCTGTTTGGTGTTTTCTCATTTTAAGGTTATAGAGAGATATTCTCATGTCATAAGAGACAGGCTCAGCTGACTCAACTTACTGTGAATATTCTCAAAGAGTAAAGATCAGGAAAATTCCCATAAAAGCTGTATTGACATCTTCATGAATTCATCATTTTAATTGACTGAGATACTCTAATTGGTTTATATTGTCATTTGAGCCACTTTGTGTGACTCGATGACCTAATAAAAGTTTAGTCACCCCAGCAAGTTAAACCAGTTGCTTCCAGATTGTTTTAATACATGCACTCCTTTTCCAGTAGACTCCATAGCATGCAACACTCCCTGTTTTTCACAGAACAGGACAGGTATAGAAGCCTCTAACCTGTTCTTAAGAGTGTGATCATGCACATTTGCTTGCAGTTTAAACAATGGCTCACAGGAAACCTGTCCCTGGAAGATGAACGGATGTCAGCATCTGTTACATAGGATAGCTCCAGCCATAATACATTGAAAATAAAAATAAAAGCAAAATTGATGAGAGTCCCTGCAAGGGGGGATCTGTATGGATGGTTCCATGGTGTAATGATTAGCACTCTGGACTCTGTATCTAGTGATCCGGGTTCGAAACTCAGTGGAACCTGCTGCTTTCATGTTATATTTGTCTCACAGAAACACTTTATACACTGGTTTTGGTTTAAATAACTAATGCTTTAAACTCCTACAGTTTAAAACTGACTCTGATGGGACTCGAACCCCAAACCTTTGAATACCCTCTCAGTGTCTGACTAGAAGTCCAAAATGCTATCCATTGTGCCTCAGATGTTGGCTGCAGGCAGTGGTGCCATTTGTGCAAAATCTTGGGGGGGAAATTTGAGCTACAGTAGCGGTGCTTGTATAATCAAAAAGGCACCTACACTCCACACATGAATAACAAAACAACAATACATCACCATACACGCAGAACATTAACAACAATAAATAATATGTGCTTATTTATTTAGATATTTATTTATTCCTTTATTTGTTTATTTGGATAATTATTTAGGTATTTATTTATTTCGATATTTATTTATTAATACATAAATTAATTAATAAATAAATATTGAAATAAATAAATAAATATCAGTGTATCTATTTATTTATTTGTTTATTTTTAATTTTGGCATGGAATATCCTCTATAGTTGCTGTGTGTGAGAATTTTTTTAAAAAAAAGAGCTACAAGAGCAACAAGAATATTATTAGAAATATGTGGGGAAATAGCGCCCCCTGCCGAGCTGCAGAAAGAAAAGTAGCATTTAGAGGCAGAGCATGTGCAATAGCATTTAAAGGAGGAGCATGCGCGGTAGCATTTAGAGGAGGAGCATGTGCAGTAGCATTTAGAGGAGGAGCAAGTGCAGTAACATTTAGAGGAGGAGCATGCGCAGTAGCATTTAGAGGAGGAGCATGTGCAGTAGCAATTAGAGGAGGAGCATGTGCAGTAGCATTTAGAGGAGGAGCATGTGCAGTAGCATTTAGAGGAGGAGCATGTGAAGCAGCTTTTAGAGGAGGAGCATGCGCAGTAGCATTTAGAGGAGGAGCATGAGCAGTAGCATTTAGAGGAGGAGCATGCGCAGCAGCATTTGGAGGAGGAGCATGTGCAGCAGCATTTAGAGGAGGAGCATGCGCAGCAGCATTTAGAGGAGGAGCATGCACAGTAGCATTTAGAGGCCGAGCATGTGCAGTAGCATTTAGAGGAGGAGCATGTGCAGTAGCATTTAGAGGAGGAGAACGTGCAGTAGCATTTAGAGGAGAAGCATTCACAGTAGCATTAAGAGGAGGAGCATGCGCAGCAGCATTTAGAGGAGGAGCATGTGCAGCAGCATTTAGAGGCACAGCAAGTACAGTAGCATTTAGAGGAGGAGCATGCGCAGTAGCATTTAGAGGAGGAGCATGTGCAGAAGCATTTAGAGGAGGAGCATGCGCAGCAGCATTTAGAGAAGGAGCATGCGCAGCAGCATTTAGAGGCACAGCATGTGCTATAGCATTTAGAGGAGGAACATGCACAGTAGCATTTAGAGGAGGATCATGCGCAGTAGCATTTAGAGGAGGAGCATGTGCAGTAGCATTTAGAGGAGGAGCATGCGCAGCAGCATTTAGAGGAGGAGCATGCGCAGCAGCATTTAGAGGCACAGCATGTGCTATAGCATTTAGAGGAGGAACATGCACAGTAGCATTTAGAGGAGGATCATGCGCAGTAGCATTTAGAGGAGGAGCATGTGCAGTAGCATTTAGAGGAGGAGCATGCGCAGTAGCATTTAGAGGAGGAGCATGCGCAGTAGCATTTAGAGGAGGAGCATGCGCAGCAGCATTTAGAGGAGGAGCATGTGCAGCAGCATTTAGAGGAGGAGCATGCGCAGCAGCATTTAGAGGAGGAGCATGCACAGTAGCATTTAGAGGCCGAGCATGTGCAGTAGCATTTAGAGGAGGAGCATGTGCAGTAGCATTTAGAGGAGGAGCATGCGCAGTAGCATTTAAAGGAGGAGAACGTGCAGTAGCATTTAGAGGAGAAGCATTCACAGTAGCATTAAGAGGAGGAGCATGCGCAGCAGCATTTAGAGGAGGAGCATGTGCAGCAGCATTTAGAGGAGGAGCATGTGCAGTAGCATTTAGAGGCCGAGCATGTGCAGTAGCATTTAGAGGAGGAGCATGTGCAGTAGCATTTAGAGGAGGAGAACGTGCAGTAGCATTTAGAGGAGAAGCATTCACAGTAGCATTAAGAGGAGGAGCATGCGCAGCAGCATTTAGAGGAGGAGCATGTGCAGCAGCATTTAGAGGCACAGCAAGTACAGTAGCATTTAGAGGAGGAGCATGCGCAGTAGCATTTAGAGGAGGAGCATGTGCAGAAGCATTTAGAGGAGGAGCATGCGCAGCAGCATTTAGAGAAGGAGCATGCGCAGCAGCATTTAGAGGAGGAGCATGCGCAGCAGCATTTAGAGGCACAGCATGTGCTATAGCATTTAGAGGAGGAACATGCACAGTAGCATTTAGAGGAGGATCATGCGCAGTAGCATTTAGAGGAGGAGCATGTGCAGTAGCATTTAGAGGAGAAGCATGCGCAGTAGCATTTAGAGGAGGAGCATGCGCAGTAGCATTTAGAGGAGGAGCATGTGCAGTAGCATTTGGAAGAGGAGCATATGCAGTTGCATTTAGAGGCGGAGCATGTGCAGTAGCATTTAGAGGAGGAGCATGCACAGTAGCATTTAGAGGAGGAGCATGTGCAGTAGCATTTAGAGGAGGACCATGCGCAGCAGCATTTAGAGAAGGAGCATGCTCAGCAGCATTTAGAGGCACAGCATGTGAAGTAGCATTTAGAGGAGGAGCATGCACAGTAGCATTTAGAGGAGGAGCATGCGCAGTAGCATTTAGAGGAGGAGCATGCACAGTAGCATTTAGAGGAGGAGCATGCACAGTAGCATTAAGAGGAGGAGCATGCACAGCAGCATTTAGAGGAGGAGAATGCGCAGCAGCATTTAGAGGCACAGCATGTGCAGTAGCATTTAGAGGAGGACCATGCGCAGCAGCATTTAGAGAAGGAGCATGCTCAGCAGCATTTAGAGGCACAGCATGTGAAGTAGCATTTAGAGGAGGAGCATGCACAGTAGCATTTAGAGGAGGAGCATGCGCAGTAGCATTTAGAGGAGGAGCATGCGCAGCAGCATTTAGAGAAGGAGCATGCGCAGCAGCATTTAGAGGCACAGCATGTGAAGTAGCATTTAGAGGAGGAGCATGCACAGTAGCATTTAGAGGAGGAGCATGCACAGTAGCATTAAGAGGAGGAACATGCACAGTATCATTTAGAGGAGGAGCATGTGCAGTAGCATTTAGAAGCAGAGCATGTGCAGTAGCATTTAGAGGAGGAACGTGTGCAATAGAATTTAGAGGAGGAGCATGTGCAGTTTTATTATTGAACAGAGAAGATTAGTTCAGATATTGTAGATCCTACCAAGGTTTTCATACACTGTGTTGTATGTGATTCGTGCGCTGCCATTGCTGGTAGTGTCACGTGGTCTGTTCAGTGTGTTGATGTGTAAATAAATCCTATTCGCCTGCGGGGGGCGTATCAACTTCAACCTCCGTCTCGATCTCCTGCCTATCACTCAGCAGCGAATGCACGCACCCACACAGCAAAAAGCTACTCTGTCACAAACATCAATACCCTGTATCTTTCTAAACAGGGGATTTACGGGAGCTCCCTAATAAAAGCTGAATCTCAAAACAATAATTGTGTGAATATATTAATTGTTACAGCTGTGTATAATGGTATTTAAAACAGGATTCATTCATCCACCTTGTTACATATCCGCCCTTACTGTGGTCCCAATGCAGTCGGATACATGACGGATTATTGTATAATACTGCGGATGTCCTTGTGTCAGCTGGCTTGAGCTAATGAGCATGTGCGCCTGGCTGTGTGTCAGCAGCCATGCTCTGTAGGGATCTGCTGACAGGAGAAAGATGCTTAGGCCAGTTTCAGATGGATGCTCCACAGGCATGCCAAACTCAATTGAAATTAAGTACGCGTTAGAGCCGCACTTAATTAAATTCCATGAAGCAATTGGTTTCATACTGGCGAACTGGAAGCGAATCGCACTTATTCCGAAGAAATCTCTCACAGTGCATCGGAAAATCACATTGGAGACAAATGATGACATGTGGTTATTATAAAGAACAGCAGGCCTACACAGCACAGTTCACTCGTGTCAAACAAATACACAGCTAAACAAGTTTGAATCACATTTAACCATCATTGATGTCTCCTTTTATTGTAAAATAATAATAATAATAATAATAATAATAATAATAATAATAATAATAATAATAATAATAATAATTAATATCTCTCAGTATTGGAAAAATGAATGATTTATGCGATACACGATACTCTTCAGTATATCATTTGTCTACATTAGCATTAAGTGCAGCTTAGAGTTCAGATCGCTGCTGGAGCTCCTTATGAAACCGAGGTGCAGCAGAGCCGCTCGGAGTAATGTGCCACGTCAAAAGAGCAACGAGGCCAAATACATTGTTCAGGTGGCGCTCTGCTCATGTACTTAATTAGGACTTAAAAATGTTGTGCTTGTATTGAGTTCAGAACACCTCTAGAGTGTCTGTCGTGAGTCTGTGAGTGAGCTTTTTGTTAATGCGCAGGCAGTGCCACTCAATCACACACAGAGAACAGGGGGTGTTACAGAATTATAAATACATACACACATACATACATACATACATACACACACACACATACATACATACATACATACTGTACATACATACATAGATGAATAAATAAATGAATTAATAAATGAACTAGTGTTTTACATTCCTATAGGTGCTGTTTTAAATGCTGATCAAAACAGACTGGTTTCTAAAATATTGTCAGCCCAACCCACACACTCATATCCAGACACCTTGAATTATTGTATATACGGTTCAGGTCCGGGCCGGCCGACTCGCTGCAATTGTATTTCTCGTTTGAAAGTCGCCCAGCTGTACTTACACCACGTGACCGCTGTCTCCACATAAGGAAGACACTCCATGTGAGATTCTAGAGCTCCTTGCTGTGAGACTTTCTCTTGGAGTCGAAAGCAGTTCAATCAAGCTGGAAAGTGTGTCACAGAATGACAATTTAGCGTTTCCAGCCCAGTCTCTCATTTTGTATTGTTTGTATTTTTAAATAACGTTTTTTTATTATTATTATATTATTGGTTTATCACATATTTAACTTTTGTTTTTGTTGTGAGAACACTTTATTACTTTGTTATGAAGCACGTTTATTTATTTTTTGTAAGTTAAGTTACTCACCTCGTTTTTTGTTTGTATTACACGGAGCACTGTGACTGAGGAGAAGCAGGAGTGTGACGTCATCAACCTGCGCCTTATATAGACATTTCCTGTTAGATTTTGGGAAATGTAGTTTTTGGGCTAGTGCTAGTGCCAATTAGATATTGGGGGTGTCTGATTGGTTTTGAGCAGGAATAGGAGTGGCCAACTGGGTTTATAAGCAGCACAGCATGAATAGAACAGACAGACACACCAGGATACAGAAGGAGACACACCAGGATACAGATGTCAGGATACAGAGGATGAGAACTGGGGAGGAGAATTCTGGTGCACCTTGGGATTGCTGATTGAAGTACTGGAATACTGGAGTACCGGAACTGGAGCTGGAACTGGAACTGGGATTATGGTTTGAGGCTGCATTGGATTGTGTCTGCTACCTAGATTACTGGGTGTATTAAGCAAATCATTGGGTGATGGAAATTGCGGTGTGATTTTATAATTGTCAGCAACTTTAGTTGTTACAGTGGACCCTGGTGTACCCTTCTTCCTATTTGTATTGATTCTGATTGGAGGTGCTTCTATTTGTTGTGGGATTTTAGATATGTCTTGGTTTTATTTGACCTCCTTTATATTGTCATTGTTTCACTCTACCTAGCAAGGTGCGATTGAGAACTAAGCGCTGTTGGAACAGATTATTGCTGCTGTGTTTTCTTTCCTTCTCTTTTCTCCAGGAGAGGGCACATGTTAATGGGGGACTGTCCTGGTTGTGGTACGGAAGACAGGGATTTTTGTGGAGCTGGGAAGACGCTGTTTACCTGCCCCTGAAGACTCGAGTGGAGATTGAGCAAATTGAAGTGATAGCTCTAGTTATTACTGGAGGGCTTTATTAATTTTATTTTGTTACTTTGCTCCCTAGTCACTGTAGTGGGGTTTTTTATTTTGTTACTTTACGCCCTAGCTATTGATGTGGGTGTTATGTTTTGGGTTTTTATTTTGTGATTTTTACTTATTGGTTTATTGTGGTGTTTTAATAAACCATTTTATACCGTGTAATTTGTGTCTGCCTCTTGGTGTGGTTAGCGTTTTGTGGTGGTTCCCAACTAGTTACATTTACAAACGAACCTGTGTTCACTTGTTTAAAATCCAGGTCCTGGTGCCTGACCATCACCAGGTGGCGTAGTTGGCTACTAGTAAACCAAAAGTTTACTATAAATAACATATTAGATTAAGCAGTCTCGTGCTTTGACGACTGGTGACACTTGGCGTATTAGTCGGCAGGATTGTGACTACTGTATTGGGACCAGACAGAGCTAACATGCCTGGAGGGGAAATACAAAATGAGGTGGTAAAGATGGCGGCACCATTTTTTATAGGGGCACCATGGGTCCCGAAGTTTAGGGGCACTGGTTCGGATATTTGTTTTGAGGACTGGAAAAGGCAGATTCAGGCTATGTTGCGGGCTCAGATATGGACCATTGAGCAACAGTGTGATTTTGTGTTAAGTGCATTAGAGGGTGAAGCTAGACGAGAAGTGGTAATTCTTGAGGCCCTTGACCGGGCAAGCCCTGAGCGGATTTTCCGCCACCTGGGGGAGCTATTTGGAGATAAGATTTCTATTGCCCTGTTACATTCAATGTTTTTTGATTGCAGACAGCGACCGGGAAAGGCGGTGCGAGCCTTCATATTACGTTTGCGGGAATTGGGTCAGCGGTTACAACGTCGGGACCCAGAGGGCCTTGACCGGGTTGATCGGATCCTTCGGGACCAGTTCCTTTTGGGTTTGCAGGAAGGGAATCTGCGTCAGGAGCTGAAACATCAGGTGCGTCGAGCACCAGACCTCACATTTGATCAGTTACGGAAGGAAGCCATGTATCATGAAGAAGATCAACAAGGTGAGGGGTGGCAAGCACCAATTTGTTCTACAGCAGCAAGGCGGCGAGGGCTACCTGAGATGGAGGAGGTTGACTGGAAGCAGGAATTACGAAAGGAGCTCCTCCAGGAGATGCGAGGCCAGATAGCAGACTTGGGTAAGACCTTGGGTGAGGAGCTGCGACAGGGGTTTAAGGCCCAGAGAGTAACACCTGTAGAGTACATGCCTCCACTGCAAAGTCGAGAGGGGTGGGGGCCGTCAGACCCAGTGCCAGAGAGGAGCACTATGAGATCGACTGGAGAACCAATGAGAGGGGTGCAGAGGCCATCTATGGTACCCCAGAGCCCCACTTTACAGTGGGATAGGCAGGGCCGGCCCATTTGCTGTAAGTGTGGTGAGAGCGGACATATTAGTCGGCATTGTGTAGCCAGGAATGGTTTAAGACCGGCTTTAAACTAGAATCTCCAGTCACAGTGGGCCTCGTGACTGGAAATCCTCTTAACGGCCCTGTACAGATAGAACCTTCCATTGTGGTGGGTGCATGCCCAATAGTGCAAGTACTACTTGATGGACAGCTTGTAGATTGTCTATTGGACACCGGCTCGCAAGTAACTCTCATGTCAGAAGGTTGCTATGGTCGGTTATTTCCAGAGCAACGGGTGGGTGCAAGGGGAGATCTTGAATGGCTTACGTTGAGGGCTGCAAATGGTCTGGAGATCCCCTATGTAGGCTATGCCTTGGTAGATGTACAAGTAGGGGAGATTAAGTTGTTGAAGAAAGGGATTGTGATAGCAAAAGATGGAAAGGAAGGATCACCTGATTTGCCCATTCTGGGGATGAATATAATTGGTTCTTGTTGGGACGTTTTGTTTTCTAACCCCCAGGTACAGGCTAACTTCCTGTCAACTCAATCCGAAGGGGCTTGTCGTAAGTCATGGGAGGCTGCTTTCGAGGATTGCTGTCGGATTCAGGCTTCGTCCTCAATTTCAGTGGTACAGGGGTCGTTGCGGCCAGCTTATAGACATCCAGTGAAAGTGCCTGCCCAAAGTGAGGTAGTGCTGTGGGCACGGGTGCCAGCAGGACTAAAGGAAGGCCAAAGTGCTTTGGTTGAACCACTTGGTGCTCTGGATGCGGTATGTGCAGCAAGAACTATTGGAGTGGTAAAGCAAGGACGTATCCCAGTCAGGGTAAGGAATATAAACCCGTTTCCTGTCTTTTTGGGCCGTTATCAGCGTATTGCTACCTTGTCTTGTGAGCCGCTGGAGGTACAGGAAGCCGAGGGCCTAATGTTAACTGAAGTGAGCCCTGGAGTATTGGAGGTGGGAGTGAAGACGGTGAGCCCAGTTAAAGATGAGGGTGTCGCTGTTTTGGAGGCCTTGTCTCGACAAGGGGAAGGGTTATCAATACAACAGCAAGGGAAGTTGTTGTCCCTACTCCAGAAGTGGGGAGGAGTCTTCGCTGCCCATGATGAGGATTATGGCCGTACTGGAATAAAAAAGCACTTTATACCTACAGGTGAGGTTGCCCCCATTAGGGAACGGTATCGACCCATACCCCCGACCTTGTATCAAGAGATGCGTGGCCTGCTAGAGGGGATGCTTCACTCAGGTGTCATCCGGGAGAGTACAAGTCCATGGGCTGCACCGATAGTGTTGGTTCGTAAGAAGGATGGGAATTTGCGTTTCTGCGTGGATTACCGCAAATTAAATGCGGTGACCCACAAAGATGCGTACCCTCTTCCACGTATTGAAGAAGCATTGACTACCCTTTCTAAAGCCAAATATTATTCAACGTTAGATCTGGCCAGTGGATACTGGCAGGTGGAGGTTGCCCCTCAAGATCGTGAAGACAGCATTTAGTACACCTGTGGGCTTGTATGAATTTGAGAGGATGCCCTTTGGCCTCTGTAATGCTCCAGCAACATTCCAGCGCCTAATGCAAAGTTGCTTAGGTAGGTTGGTATCAGAGTCCCTGTTGGTGTATCTAGATGATGTGATTGTGTTCTCCGCAGATTTCGAGACGCACCTACGTGACCTGGAAGCGGTTTTTGAGAGGATGGCCAAGTATGGTCTGAAGTTACGGCCTGACAAGTGTGCTGTATTTCGGAAGCAGGTGAAGTTCCTGGGGCATTTGGTGAGTGCAGAAGGTGTTGCCCCGGACCCTGACAAGGTGGCAAGTGTCCAGGATTGGGCGGTGCCCCAGACGGTACGACAAGTGAGGTCATTCTTGGGGTTTTCTGGGTACTACCGTCGCTTTATTCAGGGGTTCTCTAATATTGCAAGACCATTGCATGCATTATTAGTTGGGACCTCTAAAAAGGGCAAGAAGCACTCTGGCCCTGTGGAGTGGACCAATGAATGTGAAAAGGCGTTCCAGACTCTTAAGCAGAGGCTTGTACAGGCACCCGTGCTTGCTTTTGCAGACTTTTCTCTACCCTTTCGGTTGTACACAGATGCAAGTCAAGGAGGATTGGGGGCGGTGCTCGCACAGGAAAAGGAAGGGCAAGAGCGGGTGTTGGCATATGCTAGCCGTAGTCTGCTTCCTACAGAACGCAACAATGCCAATTATAGTTCTTTTAAGATTGAACTTTTAGCCCTTAAATGGGCTGTGACTGAAAAGTTCAAGGACTATCTCTGGGGTGCCAAATTTACAGTATATACGGATAATAACCCATTGGTCCTTCTACAGACTGCTAAGTTGGGGGCTACCGAACAGCGCAGGGCCGCACAACTTGCTAATTACCAGTACGACTTGAAGTATCGACCAGCCAGGAGTAATGTAAATGCAGATGTGCTGTCAAGGTTGCCTTTACAGGAGAAGTTCCGGAATGGAACTTCAGGAAGATGTGCTAGTCATGGGAGTCCTTGGTAATGTGCAGCGTTCCTTTGGGGATCCATGTTGTTGGAGGGAGAGACAGGAACAAGATCCAGCCTATCTACGGTTCAGGCAGTTCGTGGAACGTGGAGTGGCACCTACAGCAGAGGAGTGGAAGGAATCTGCAGAGGTGGGTAAACTCCTTCAACAATGGTCGCGATTGGAACTGTGGGATGGTGTGCTGGTGCGACGGGTGCAGGACCCAAGAGGTATATCTACAAATTCTAGTCCCTTTACAGCATCGTCGATCAACGTGGGAAGCTTACCACGTTCGGTCTGGACATCTGGGAGTAGATAGGACACAATCAGCCCTTCGACGTGGCTTCTATTGGCCTCAGATGCAGAGAGACGCGACAAGGTGGATATCTGAATGTGAACGATGTATCCTACGGAAGGCACGACCAGAAGGTTGGGCACCACTGGTTCCAATTGTGACTAGGGCTCCATTGGAAGTTATTGCTGTAGATTTCCTTACTTTGAGTAGACCTAGTGATGTATATCAGTACATCTTGGTGGCAACAGACTTATTTACCAAATATGCTTGGGCCATCCCTACCCGGGATCAGACTGCCCGTACCACTGCCAGAGCATTATGGCAGTATATAATCCAGCCTTTTGGGTGCCCTGAGTGGTTCCATTCGGATCAGGGTGCCAATTTTGAGTCTAACCTAATGAAAGAACTCTGTCAGTATTATGGTTGCCGGAAGTCGCACCACGCCATACCATCCACAAGGGAATGGTACATGCAGGAGATTTAATCAGACCCTTTTGAGTTTACTGGGCACTTTAGAAGTAGAGCAACAGGCTCAGTGGGTTCAGCATTTGCCAGAAAGGGTACAGGCCTATAATAACACTGCCCATGCATCCACAGGCTATACTCCATTTTATCTGATGTTTGGACGCAATGCTCGTCTCCCTGTGGAAGTGGCCTTAGGGGTTTGGAGTGGAAACGAAGAAGTTACCACGGAAGAGTGGGTCCAGCGACACCATGAGAGATTGTCACTGGCCTACGAAAAAGCAGGGGAGCAGGCCCGAAAAGCAGCTGCCAAGGACAAACTAAGGTACGATCGTAAGGCTCAAGCTTTGCCGCTGTTGCCCGGGGAGCGAGTGTTAGTACGTAATACTCGACATCAGGGATGAGGGAAACTACATGATCGATGGGATAGCGTACCGCATGTGGTGGTGGAGGAAGTTCAGGAAGGTGGACCAATGTACAAAGTAAGGCCTGAAGGTAAGGATGGACCCATTTGTACCCTGCATCGTAATAGGCTTCGAATTTGCACCCTCCAGTTACAAAGCCCCCCAGTCGAGCAGGTAGAACCTTCGGATGGTCATGTAGAAGATTACTTATTGATGTTGTGGAACAGTGGCTATGGTTCTGCTGGTCCCCAGATGCCTGAACAGGTACCGGAAGAGGTTCCTGAGTTGAGGCGCTCCCAGAGGGAGAACTTTGGAAGGCCCCCAGCCCACTTTCAACAGTGAGTACTAATCTAAGAGAATTATAGATTTGAAGGCACCGTTCCCGGGACGGGTACGGGCAAGCAGGGGAGAGTGTCACAGAATGACAATTTAGCGTTTCCAGCCCAGTCTCTAATTTTGTATTGTTTGTATTTTTAAATAACGTTTTTTTTTATTATTATTATTGGTTTATCACATATCTAATTTGTTTTTGTTGTGGGAACACTTTATTACTATGTTATGAAGCACATTTATTTATTTTTTTGTAAGTTAAGTTACTCACCTCGTTTTTGTTTGTATTACACGGAGCACTGTGACTGAGGGGAAGCAGGAGTGTGATGTCATCAACCTGCGCCTTATATAGACATTTCATGTTAGATTTTGGGAAATGTAGTTTTTGGGCTAGTGCCAACGGTCAGGGGTTTGAAGATTCATCAAGGGAGAATGAAATGCTTGAGGGAGAAGGGACAAGGGCCTCGCATTGATCAGTACTTCTTACGAAGTCAGTCAAGTCAGTCGAATGAAATCCAGCGACAGGAAGCAAACCACAGTTCGCAGGATATCAGCACCCCTGTCATAGATGTGAGGAGGACTTGCATGGACACAGTTAGTGATGAACCTAATGATCCTTGTGAACCCGGTCAGACAAACCAGCATAAGAGAGAAAAGAACCTCAACGGGCACAAGCCTGGAGTTAAATGGCCAAGAGCTTGTGAGAAAACTGCATGGGACACAGTAAACACAGATCTCTGCGTTGCATTGGAAAGATTAAGTGGAACAGTTGAAAAGAAGCTGGATAAATTTGGGGACATCATCTACGCATATGGAAGTGAGAGGGTTGGAGTTGAAAAAAGGAAGGAAAAAGTACAAACTATTCCTGGAAAGTCTAGACGGCAGCAGGAGATTGAACGCTTAGTTAGAGAAAGGAGACAGCTGAGGAACCAATGGAGAAGAGCAGAACAAAGTCAGAAGGAGGGACTCAATCTCTTACAAAGGGTCATAAAAGATAAGCTTGCAACATTGCGCAGAGCTGAGCGCCTACGGAAACGCTACAAAAAGAAGGAGCGTGCGAGAGCTAACTTTTATAAAGACCCATTCAAATTTGTAAAGAAGTTATTCACCAGTGAGAAGAATGGCACACTAAAAGCATCTAAGGTTGAGCTGGAGAGATATTTGGAGGAAACACATACAGATTCAAAAAGGCAGGAGCCTATGTCAATTCCGTCAGACATCCCACCTATCAATCCACCAGAATACCAAATGGAGGACTGTGCACCTAAGTGGAAAGAAATAGAGCAAGCTGTGAAAAAAGCAAGGGCTTCATCATCTCCAGGGCCTAATGGAGTTCCGTACAGAGTGTACAAGAGTGCTTCAGGAGTTCTACGAATTCTGTGGAAATTGATGAAAGTGGCATGGGAAAAACAGGTTGTACCAAGAGCATGGCGCCGAGCAGGTGGAGTCTTTATACCTAAAGAAAAAGATTCTACAAGCATCAGTCAGTTTCGTCCCATTTCCCTATTAAACGTAGAAGGCAAGATTTTCTTCAGCATTATTGCTCAGAGATTGTCAGCTTACCTATTAAAGAACTGCTTCATTGACACTTCAATACAAAAAGCGGGCATTCCAGGTTTCCCAGGTTGCTTAGAACACATCAATGTGATCTGGCAACAAATTCAATCAGCTAAAAAGGAGAGGAAGGAGCTCCATGTGACATTCCTGGATTTGGCTAATGCATATGGTTCAGTGCCACATGAACTACAAATTTAGTGAAAGCCTATTTTGGAGATTTGCAATTCAGTTTTTCAACTTCAGAATTCAGCACTACATGGCAATGCCTAGAGGTTGGAATAATGGCAGGATGCACCATTTCTCCACTGGCTTTTACCATGGCAATGGAAGTAATCATTAGGGCATCAAAATGGGTAGTAGGAGGAGAGCGCTTGGCTTCTGGAATGCGACTACCACCAATTCGAGCATACATGGATGACATGACAACCATGACTACAACAGTAGCCTGCACTAATCGATTATTGGGCAAATTAACCAATAACATTGAATGGGCACGAATGCAATTCAAGCCCACTAAATCAAGGAGCATCTCTATAATTAAAGGCAAAGTAGTAGATAAAACATTCTTCATTAATGGTGAGGCAATACCAACAGTGTCTGAGAAGCCAGTGAAGAGTCTTGGGAGATGGTACGACGGGGATCTAAAGGACACAGTTCGTGTGGGAGAAGTTAGACAACAAGCAGTGGAAGGGTTGAAGAGCATAGACAGCTGCGCTCTACCAGGTAAACTAAAACTCTGGTGCTTTCAGTTTGGTCTACTGCCGAGGTTGCTGTGGCCACTGACTGTGTACGAGGTTTCTTTGACAACAGTAGAGAAGCTGGAAGCTTTAATCAGTTCATACATCAGGAAATGGTTGGGAGTTCCACGCTGCCTCAGCAGAGTGGGACTTTATGGTAAAGGAATACTGCAGCTACCAGTCTCTGCTCTAACCGAGGAGTTTAAGTGCGCCAAGGTCAGATTGGAAATGACATTAGTAGAGTCACGCGATAAATGCGTAAGGGAGGCAGCACCTGTGTTGAAAACTGGAAGAAAGTGGGCGGCAAAGAAAGCTGTGGAAGATGCAAAGGCTGCCCTTCGAATTTGTGATATCATGGGGCAAGTTCAGCATGGAAGAGGGGGTCTTGGTTTCAGTTCAACTTCTCCTACATGGCACAAGGCGGCCCCAGCTCAAAGAAGGAAGCTGGTAGTCAACGAGGTGCAAAAGCAGGAGGAGAGGATGAGGTGTATAAAGGCCATTTCCCAGGCCAAACAGGGAGAATGGATGAGATGGGAGAGTGTGGAACAACGCAAGATTGGCTGGCAAGACCTATGGTCAATGGAACAGAGCAGGATCAGTTTCCTCATCAGGTCAACATATGATGTGTCCCATCACCACAGAACCTAAACCTCTGGGTAGGAGAGGATCCCTCATGTCCTTTGTGTTCATCACCTGCAACATTAAGGCACATTTTGACAGGATGTAAGGTGGCTCTTAGCCAAGGACGGTTTACTTGGCGCCATGACCAGGTGCTGCGATGTTTGGCCTTAGCATTGGAAGACAAGCGTAACATGACCAATAAGTTGCCACCTGTTCCATCAAAACATTACACACAAAAGACAACATTCCTCCGCCCAGGAGAGCAACCACCAAGAAAAGGTGTTAAAACCAATCCTCGCCCAGGACAACTGGAAGCTGCTAGAGACTGGAATATGCTGGCAGATGTTGGTCAACGGCTTATTTTTCCACCTGAGATTGCCACCACTAACCTTCGACCAGATATTGTCTTGTGGTCTGGATCAGCACGCCTTGTTCACCTGGTAGAGTTAACAGTGCCATGGGAGGACGCTGTAGATGAGGCGTATGAGAGGAAGAAACTGCGGTATGCTCAACTAGCCACTGAAGCGGAACAGCGAGGATGGAGAGTTCGGGTTTACCCAGTGGAAGTGGGTTGTCGAGGATTTGTGGCACACTCTACAACCCGGTTTCTCAGAGACGTCGGATTCAGTGGCCAAGAGTTGCGTCGCACAGTGAAGAACTTATCTGAAGCAGCAGAGAGGAGCAGCAACTGGCTGTGGTTGAGACGGAAAGATTCTGGCTGGGGACAGGTAAGTAAGCTGGGCTGAGTTGAGTGGGGGACGGAGGGGGGTGATGCTGGGACGCCAGAATCACCGTCGAGCCCTCTTGAGGTGTCGTGGGCTAGTCGACGAAACACTGAGGATGGAAGGTGCCCACTTGAAAACCCCAGAGATGTACCCTACTTAGCTCAATCCAGACGGTTGTCATGCTGATGCGCTGGGGAGGCCGCACTTTGGTTGATCCCCGGAGCCAGCATCGCAGCCGTTGTGTGTGCTGATGCGCCAGGGAGGCAAAATAAGCTGATCCCTGGAGCCAGCATTACACTTCAGCCATTAACACCAGACAGAAGGATATCTACATCATCATATGGAAGGAAACGTAAATGGATGGAGACGCATATGGATCACATTAGTTTACTGTAAAGCTACGTCTTAGTTGGTGCTTATCTTGGCGAGAGCCGAGTTCAAATCAGCATGAAGTTTTAACATCTACTCTCGTGTAATGGAAATCATGGGGGTGTCTGATTGGTTTTGAGCAGGAATAGGAGTGGCCAACTGGGTTTATAAGCAGCACAGCATGAATAGAACAGAGAGACGCACCAGGATACAGAAGGAGACACACCAGGAGACAGATGTCAGGATACAGAGGATGAGAACTGGGGAGGAGAATTCTGGTGCACCTTGGGATTGCTGATTTGAAGTACTGGAGTACCGGAACTGGAGCTGGAACTGGAACTGGGATTATGGTTTGAGGCTGCATTGGATTGTGTCTGATACCTAGATTACTGGGTGTATTAAGCAAATCGTTGGGTGATGGAAATTGCGGTGTGATTTTATAATTGTCAGCAACTTTAGTTGTTACAGTGGGCCCTGGTGTACCCTTTCTTCCTATTTGTATTGATTCTGATTGGAGGTGCTTCTATTTGTTGTGGGATTTTAGATATGTCTTGGTTTTATTTGACCTCCTTTATATTGTCATTGTTTCACTCTACCTAGCAAGGTGCGATTGAGAACTAAGCGCTGTTGGAACAGATTATTGCTGCTGTGTTTTCTTTCCTTCTCTTTTCTCCAGGAGAGGGCACATGTTAATGGGGGACTGTCCTGGTTGTGGTACGGAAGACAGGGATTTTGTGGAGCTGGGAAGATGCTGTTTACCTGCCCCTGAAGACTCGAGTGGAGATTGAGCAAATTGAAGCGATAGCTCTTTAGTTATTACTGGAGGGCTTTATTAATTTTATTTTGTTACTTTGCTCCCTAGTCACTGTAGTGGGGTTTTTATTTTTTTACTTTACACCCTAGCTATTGATGTGGGTGTTATGTTTGGGGTTTTTATTTTGTGATTTTTACTTATTGGTTTATTGTGTTTTAATAAACCATTTTATACCATGTAATTTGTGTCTGCCTCTTGGTGTGGTTAGCGTTTTGTGGTGGTTCCCAACTAGTTACATTTACAAATGAACCTGTGTTCACTTGTTTAAAATCCAGGTCCTGGTACCTGACCATCACCAGGTGGCGTAGTTGGCTACTAGTAAACCAAAAGTTTACTATAAATAACATATTAGATTAAGCAGTCTCGTGCTTTGACGACTGGTGACACAAATATAGTCTTAACTTTTATTAGCAGACCGTCGCCCCCAACTGGCAAGCTCTACTTCATATGAAACAATGACTGGGCAACAACGAGGTGTTACATTAACAATACAAACTAACCCGAGACAGCCAAGCCGTTAAAGCATACCTTAAGTTTGTCGTGTGATACAAAAGCAAGTATTGGCATTTTTGCATCGTCTGCCTCGTCAAACAAGCTCGAGCCACAGCACACAGCGCTGCTGCATCGGGACACAGATTGTGGATTTCTAAGCGACTGAATAAACGAGCTGAGACTACTTTTTAAAGAAATTGAAAACATACCTCTAGTCGAAATACTTGCTATTTAGTTAATTCAATTATTTTTTTAAATTTGCAATCACAGACTACATTGCCAAAATAAAAATAAAAAACAACTGACAATCTGATTTGCTCGTATCAAGCTGCGATGAAGCCTATGAGAATCCCTGGCACCATTAAAGGGGAATTAGCTCAAATGGTAGAGCGCTCGCTTAGCATGCGAGAAGTAGCGGGATCGATGCCCGCATTCTCCAAATAATTTTAAAGTATCTGCGTATTTTGTCCCGGCGCATTATGGAGATAAATACAAAGTGTGACAATTCTTTGTAACAGAGACGCCCACCATGCATGTGTATTTTAATGCACAGTCTGCTAATTTGTAATAATCCCCGGACTGAAAAACTGCAGCGCGTGATATTTTGTAGGTCTTCTTATCTCCTATGTCCGCTAACGCTAGGCACAACGTGCCCGAGTGCTGTAGCAGCAGCCATGAAGCAAGTTAGTTTTTCAGTAGAAATAAGGCTTTTGTGTATGGGTGTTTTGAAAAGATCAGTTAAATAGCTACGTATTTTGAAATAAGGATGTATTCATTATTATGAACGTTGGCAGAAAGGATATGGTATTATTATTTCCCACGTGTGCTTGACTTGTACAAATCTGATAGAGTTTCAACAAAGGCATTTGACTTGGGTTCATTATTTAGCCTATACTGCCATCTGCAGCATTACTGCGGGTGTCGTTTTCTTCTTTTGACAATAATACGGCTGTTTTCACGGAAAACCGTGAGAGCATGTAGCCGTGGCTGAGTGGTTAATGAACAAACAGAGCTGTCAGAAATGGAATTCGAACCCACGCTTCCAGGGTAACTGTGATCTGAACGCAGCGCCATAGCTCGCTCAACCATCCTGAATTAGACACGTCTTTTCACAACATTGCAGTACACTGCTGAACCTCCGATGTCTGACGCTGCAGTATATCAACTCGTGTGTGTGTGTGTACTTATTCTTTTTCTGTTTATATGAAGGAGGGCGACCTGTTTTGTCGCATTCTATATGGGATTGTAGCAGCCACACCCAGTGACACCCAGTGAGAGTCCTAATACCGACACTACTAAAAATTAATTAAAAGGTTTGGAATAGGAATGACAACAGAATGACAAAGGCAGAATAACAATTCACAAAGCTTTATTACAATGATCCATGAGTCACATAAATCAGTTCAAATAACTAACAATACAATGTATTAAAGTTGTACTAAAAACAAGGAGGGGAAATTGAATAAAGCCAGCCAATAGCCACATTTTAAAAGCATGGGGTATTAGACCAACATATAGCAGCGATTACACTTCTCTTTAAGAGTGCTAGGTGATTGGAAACAGCTCTTCGCAGCAAGGGTACAACAACAAAAGCCAGATTGTTAATACACACAAGTTTTAACAGTATTAGGGAACGTTAGCTGCAACATTACATGTTTAAGTATATTAGAGCAATTCAACAACAATACAAGTTTAGTTAAGATAATTAGCAGCAACGTTCAGGTTTAGCAGTGGTGTAGCATAAGTAAACAGAACCAAAAGGTGTGGGGACATTTACCTGCTGCTGGAACACTTTTAATCTAACAAAACAAAATTGATGAGACCGGGATTTAACCACACGTCTCTGAGCTTTATTCAACAGACTAGCTCTCGAATTATCCAACACTTTACTTTAGGAATATACTCACACGGCTGTAACACCACAGACACAGACACAGACACAGCGCATCTACAGAACACTCATCTAAAGCAGCAGCAAACTGAATCTCAGGTCCCACGCACCTGTCGGTACTTCCTCTCTCACCCCGCCTCAAAGAAAGAAACTTTCTCCCGTCAGCCCGGCTAGCTCAGTCGGTAGAGCATGAGACTCTTAATCTCAGGGTCGTGGGTTCGAGCCCCACGTTGGGCGTCCTTTTTAAATACAAATTGTAGATGTTTCTTCGAGGCAACGGAGCAATGTCTGATTCTGTTCACATTGTATAAAGTATTGCAACACAATTACTTATTGGTCATTGTCATATAGCAATTGCTATTGTAAAATGCGTGCATCTTTTAAAGCTATACCGATATTGAAATAAAGAATCTTACTTTCGTGGGTTGGCTTCAATCTGTTTCTTTTTTTTACACTTGTCATTACATCATTCATGGAGCAAGTTAGTATGTGCGTAATAAACCCAATCGGGCCTTGATAAAATAGACAACCCTAGTCTGTGCTGAAATGCAATAATGCGGTTTTCTACTAAAGCAAACGCAGCTTGTCAGAATGGCCGAGTGGTCTAAGGCGCCAGACTCAAGGACGCTGTCTTTCCAAAGAATTGTGTGTTCTGGTCTCCGAATGGAGGCGTGAGTTCAAATCCCACTTCTGACATTTCACTTTTACTTATTTTTTAAATGAATCAATTTGTTCATTTTACTATAAAAGATTGTTTCAAGGAAATCAACAGCTGATACCAAACTCTTGTCAGCACTCAATACCATTTTAATTTCCATTTTAAATCGGACTAAAATAGCGTTCCTAACACAGATTGCATTTTTGTTGTAAACTGGCTACTTGTCGAAGTCACTGAAAAATATTTTGTGTAGAAACATGTGTTATTTAACTAAAGATTGTTTTAATATTTCAAATAACATATTACTTTGAAAAACATCTCCGACTGCCACTGGATCGTGGTCTCAGGCTGGGATGCGGACCATTGAGAACAGTATAAACAATCTATTAGTGTGTAACAGACTTCTTAAACTGAATTGCTAAAACACTTTGTTCCAAAGAATTAACAGAAGTTAAAAATCTCTCTTTACAAAAAAGATAAAACAACTCAGTCAGAAATCAGCCACAGCACAAAAAAAAGGGAATCCAGGGCAAGTAACAGATAGAAGCAAAATATAAGATTTATTACTTATCCAGCCAATAGCAAAACTATACAATTAACCCTCAGGTCTTATGTAAATAGTAATTAATAAGTCTGGCAACCCCTGACAAAAGATAAACAAAATCCACTACAAAGAAAGGTAACTCATATTTTTCTGAGTTAGCTATATAAATATAAGTAACTCAGAAAATACTATTTGTATAGGGATATATTAATCAAGACAATAATATCACACCCAAGGAGTATACTGACTAAATTGGCAGAGTTTAACAATTATATGCACCCTTTAGATGTTAACACCACCGAGAGAAAAACAATCACTTATACAGATTTTAGAGATTTATATTCCTTCACCCAACAATAAGAGTAACTAACAATTACAGGTTAGAGACCCAATAATATAATCCACTCAAGGGATAGCACAGAGAAAAAAAAATAATGTTCAAAAACAAAAAACAAACAGTCTTAATCCAAAGATCCATAAAACTCAAACAAGAAAAAAAAAACAATGTCCCAAAAACAAAACAAAAAATGGCCATTCAAAAAATTGTAATCCAATAGCAGCAGAAAAAAGAAAAAAAACAAAACCCCAAAAGGATTGATCTCACCCAATTCTACTGTTCAGGTCCACGGTGATGAAACTTCTTAATAGAGCTGCAATGTTCCTTTTAATCCATGCTTGAGAAAAAAGAAACTCGCACCAGCGATTGAAAATAGTGCGTTCAAACCAAAACCAATGCAAATATAGAAAAAAGAACACGACTAGCAAACACGAAAGTATCAAAGCAAAACAAAACATTAAACTTACTATTAACAAACGTTAGTAAAGCCGAGTAAAAGATAATGTCCATGAAAAGACTGAATATCTAATCCTAAACAAAGGAAACTACATCTTAAAAATCAATAGACATACTAAAACCCAGACTAACGAAATAGATAAAGAAGTAAATAAACTTAGCCAAAGGTTCCAAAAGAACGGCAAGTCCTGAGAGCACCAGCTGAGAACAAAGAACTCTCCAAAATAATTTTCTACCATCTTTTACATTACCCGGCTACCAGTCAGGAAACGAGACCTGTGTAAAAAAAAATATGGCAAGCCGAAAGGGACAGAATTGAAAAAAGCGTAGCAGTAATTCCAAGTGAAAAAATTAAGCAAGGCAATCTTAGTCAAATAACTACTGCTAACCACATCATATATATTAGAAAATCTGATCAAATAAAGTACTTGACAGATATATATATATATATATATATATATATATATATATATATATATATATATATATATATATATATATATATATATATATATTTTAGCAATAGATGGTATTCAAAAGTATATTTAATTTGTTAGAATCACAGAATATAGAACATAGAAAGTAAAGTAGTAACACGTCCAGACCATCTGCAATTCAGGTACGAATTAAACAGGTGTTGTGCTTATTACAACACATTGTGTGACAGTCGTCACATAGTCCCCCCCCCCCCCAACCGGAGGTACCAGAGGTTTAGCTCCAAAATAGAGCTTAAGATTTGCTATATTTACCGTGTCAATCCTTTTAGGCTGGTCAGACCACTGCACTCTATAATTAACAGGACCCAACTTTTTCAAAATGACTACAGGCCCAGACCACTTAGGGGCAAGCTTCGCAGAGAAATGGGTAGCAGCATCAGACAAAGGATGGGTCCTAACCCACACAAGGTCACCTTCAGTGAACTGCACTTTTCTATGACGGATGTTATAATGCTTAGCCTGATGGGCCTGTGCCTTTCTATCTGTTGTTGTACAGTTCGAGTCAATTCATGCTGACGCTCTAACACAGAGTACTGGGTAGAACTGGGAGAAGGGGCTACAGCAATTAACATTTCCAGGGGCCCTTTGAGCAAACGACCTACCGCTAATTCTGCTGGAGACAGTCCAGTGGTTTCGTGGGTGGCAGTGTTAATAGCAAACCTGAACTCAGGCAGCCAGTCGTCCCAACACTGATGATTATCCCCAACATAGGATGCTATCATCGTCTTGATAGTCCGGTTGGCCCTCTCTGTGAGGTTTGCCTGGGGATGATATGCGGTAGTCAGTTTCTGAGTTACCCCCCAGGACTGGCATATTTCTTTCAGTACCTGGCTGGTAAATTGTGGGCCCCTATCAGATACCAGATACCGCGGTGTTCCCCATCGAGTAAAGATTTCCTGTATCAGGATCCGAGCGATGGTTAGAGTTTTACTATTCCGAAGAGGAAATAACTCAACCCACTTGGAATAGTAATCGATAACAACTAAGAGAAAGCTGTTCCCTTTTTTGCTTCGTGGGAAAGGACCCATCAAATCCACGCCAAGTTTTTCGCCAGGTGCCTTTACTATGGTGGATTGCATCAAACCTGGGGTTTTCTGATTAGTAGGTTTGTATCTCTGACACGTACTACACTCCTTCACATACTTCCAGGTGTCTTTACGTATGTGAGGCCACCAAGCAACTTGAAAGACTCTGCGCAAAGTCTTCATTCGCCCAAGGTGTCCACCCAACGGGTTATCGTGGAAGTAGTGTAAAAAAGATGGTACCAATACAGTAGGAACTACCAATTGAAATTGATAACCATCACGATCAGGAACCCGTCGATACACCAAACCTTGCTGCTGGACAAAAGTAATGTGCACTGCCTTTGCCAATGAGGGCGTCTTCTGGTCACCCAGCAACTCGCCAATTGTGGAATCTGTAGATTGGGCAACAGCTATTTCTTCCAGCGAAGCAGGTAAATCAGTACTGTAATTGTTCGTCTTAGCTACACAGGCAGCAACAGTAGCCACTGAGGAAACAGGAGCTCTGGACAACGCATCTGGGACCATATTCATACTGCCCTTCCTGTATAATACAGTGAAGGAAAAAGGCTGGAGCCTCAAAGTCCAACGAGTTAACCGGGAAGAGGTTTTAGGTGAATTAAAAACCCAGGTAAGAGCAGCATGGTCAGTCACTACATGAAATTGGACTCCTTCCAGGTAATGACGCCACTTCTCAATAGCCCAAACAACCGCTAAACATTCCTTTTCAGCGGTAGAATAGTTTTTCTCAGCACTGTTGAGTACCCTGGAAGCATAAGCAATAACATGCTCCTCTTCACCCTCTAGTTGGACGAGCACCGCTCCAAGCCCCACCTCACTAGCATCAGTGCACACGCGAAAAGTCTTGTTTAGATCAGGGTGAGACAACACTGGTGCATCCTGTAGAGCTTGTTTCAGTTGTTCCAGGCTATTCTGGCAGGCTGCCGACCACTCCCACTTGACATCCTTTTTCTTAAGGTTGTTCAGAGGGGCAGCTATGTCAGCGAACCGGGTGATAAATTTATGGTACCACCCTGCCAACCCTAGGAAACGTTGGACTTCCTTCAAGTTAGTTGGAGTGGGATAATCTTGAATAGCCTGTAACTTCTCTGGATTAACAGCAACTCCCTCTTTGGACACTATATGACCCAGAAACTTCAGGGTGGATTTAAGAAATGACATTTAGGCATGTTCAGGGTTAAATGTGCTTGGTGTAATTTTTGAAACACTCTTTCCAAGTCATATAGATGTTGAGACTCGTTGGAAGAGTAGATGATAATATCATCAATATACACAAAGCAACACTGCCCTCTTAAACTTCCCAACACCTGCTCCATTAAACGCTGGAACGAGGCCGCCGCATTCTTAAGCCCAAAAGGCATCACCCTGAACTGGTATAAACCAAATGGAGTGGAAAACGCAGTTTTATCCTTTGATTTTTCATCCATGGTCACTTGCCAGTATCCAGAGCGAAGATCCAGAGTGGTAAACACCGCAGCTCCATTCAATGATTCCAGAATATCATGGACCTGTGGCATGGGATAAGCATCAAAAGGGGTCTTAAGGTTCAGCCGACGGTAGTCTACACAAAACCGGTAGCTTCCATCTGGTTTTTCTATTAACACCACTGGAGCAGCCCACGATGAAAAAGAAGGTTCCACCACCTCATCCTCCAACATCTGGTGCAAGTGCTTCTGTATTATAGCCTTCTTCATGGGAGATGCACGATAGGCCCTACATCTCACAGGTATCTCATCAACAGTAGAGATGGAATGAGTACACACAGTGGTTTTGCCTAGACGAGAAGTACATACTGAAGGCCAAGCTTCAATAAGCTGTGCTAAACGGGGGTGTTCACTCCATGGAGAAGGTTCTGGACTGCAAGATTCCTTCACTACTGGAATCAAACCAGCAGGGGGCAGACTTTTTTCAGGGACAGCCCAATACAAGCTTACCGGAAGAAGCTCAGGTCCACGACGAACAGTCCAGGCATGTCCCCACTCTTCCTTCAGTAAGAAAGGATAATACTTATAGCCTAACTGTCCCTTGACCCCATATTGTCTTCTCTGTAGGTCAATCTGGGTATCAGTCTTAAACAGAAAACCCAAACCAAGAATCATTGGAAAGGCCAGCTGATGATCTTCCATGATGTATGTATCAAGCATCCATATCTCATTATGAAAATCAAAAGTAAGACAGGTCTTCCCTAGAGCTCGATGCGTTTGACCATCGGCTAAGACAAAGTTTGGTCTTCACAAGGATAAACAGAGTCAGTGATCTTTCTAACCTGTTGCCACAAGTGATTCTTTATAAGAGTAAAAGTACATCCAGTATCGAGTAATGCAGGAAAAGCTGTCCCTCTTACGCCTATCTGCACCACTAACAAAGTCAGCTTTGGAAGACTGGAGGGTGGCTCTTTAATCCGCTGCACATTCTGTATCACATAGACCTCAGCTGGCTTTCTTTGGGTCTTCTTACCTCCTTTGATGTCCAAGGAGGCTTTACTATTCACTTTGGCCCAGTATTCTTTTTGTTCACTCCAGTCCCTCTCAATCATGGTACCTACACGGACTAAGTCAGTGTATACAGTATGAACAGTGCCACGAAGACAACTGGCTAATTTAGGGTTACTGTTATTCAATATACGGCGTACTATCTCCGCCTCAGAACAATCAGGCTTCCCTTTTAAGCATAAGGCACGATAATCATAAGTAAAGTCCCGTATACTCTCTCCTGGGGTCTGTACTCGAGCTCGCAGCTTGTCCTCCATAGTTGTAAAAAAATCTGCTGGGAGAAAAGCTTTTAGAAACTCCCTTTTAAACTGTTTCCAGTCTTGTATTCCCCGCTTCTCTGCACTCCACCAACTTTTTGCAGAACCTTTCAATACAGAGGATAAGGTAGCCAATATTTCACTGTCCCGTAGCGGTTGCAAAGCCAAGAACTCATCACAGAGATCAAGATAAGCCATCGGGTCAGAACTCTCATTTTCTCCTCCAAACTCTGGGAATTTAATTTTAATTGGTAGTTTTGGAGGTCTTGTATGACACTCGTGTTCCTCCAAAATTACAGAGGTAGGTTTAGATACACGAGTCTGTTGATAAGAAGGGAAAAAGGTTGAATAAGGAGTACTAGATCTACTTTCCAGCCTGCGCAGTGAATCCTGCCACTGTTGGTCACGGCGTCGAAAACACTGCGTCACTGACTGCTCCAGCTGAAAAAGGGCAGATTCAACATAACTCTCAAACCCCTGGAAACGATCATCAATATGCTGCCGCAAAGACTCTTCTCTGTTAATGTTACTATGAAGCGACTGGCTAAAGTTTTGTTCCACTAATTTAACCCGCTCTGAGATTTCATATAACTCCTTCCTTACATCATCCCAGGCTGGATATATTTCCGCCTGAGCTCCCGCAACTGCAGTCTCACCCTCATCAGGGCATCGTGTACTCACATATAGTTCACTCAACTGGGAACCCAATTCAAGTACAGGGTCTCTAGGTTTTCTCTTGTTCACAAAATTATCAGTAGGGATATCTGACAATGTATCTGAGAGCTCTGGATCTCTATACTGGCCTGGTTCTATAGACATTATTACTACACACAATATTGAAAGCTACTTCAAACTCTACCACTAGAGGTCCCTGTTTGGGCGCCAAGTCTGTAACAGACTTCTTAAACTGAATTGCTAAAACACTTTGTTCCAAAGAATTAACAGAAGTTAAAAATCTCTCTTTACAAAAAAGATAAAACAACTCAGTCAGAAATCAGCCACAGCACAAAAAAAAGGGAATCCAGGGCAAGTAACAGATAGAAGCAAAATATAAGATTTATTACTTATCCAGCCAATAGCAAAACTATACAATTAACCCTCAGGTCTTATGTAAATAGTAATTAATAAGTCTGGCAACCCCTGACAAAAGATAAACAAAATCCACTACAAAGAAAGGTAACTCATATTTTTCTGAGTTAGCTATATAAATATAAGTAACTCAGAAAATACTATTTGTATAGGGATATATTAATCAAGACAATAATATCACACCCAAGGAGTATACTGACTAAATTGGCAGAGTTTAACAATTATATGCACCCTTTAGATGTTAACACCACCGAGAGAAAAACAATCACTTATACAGATTTTAGAGATTTATATTCCTTCACCCAACAATAAGAGTAACTAACAATTACAGGTTAGAGACCCAATAATATAATCCACTCAAGGGATAGCACAGAGAAAAAAAAAATAATGTTCAAAAACAAAAAACAAACAGTCTTAATCCAAAGATCCATAAAACTCAAACAAGAAAAAAAAACAATGTCCCAAAAACAAAACAAAAAATGGCCATTCAAAAAATTGTAATCCAATAGCAGCAGAAAAAGAAAAAAACAAAACCCCAAAAGGATTGATCTCACCCAATTCTACTGTTCAGGTCCACGGTGATGAAACTTCTTAATAGAGCTGCAATGTTCCTTTTAATCCATGCTTGAGAAAAAAGAAACTCGCACCAGCGATTGAAAATAGTGCGTTCAAACCAAAACCAATGCAAATATAGAAAAAAGAACACGACTAGCAAACACGAAAGTATCAAAGCAAAACAAAACATTAAACTTACTATTAACAAACGTTAGTAAAGCCGAGTAAAAGATAATGTCCATGAAAAGACTGAATATCTAATCCTAAACAAAGGAAACTACATCTTAAAAATCAATAGACATACTAAAACCCAGACTAACGAAATAGATAAAGAAGTAAATAAACTTAGCCAAAGGTTCCAAAAGAACGGCAAGTCCTGAGAGCACCAGCTGAGAACAAAGAACTCTCCAAAATAATTTTCTACCATCTTTTACATTACCCGGCTACCAGTCAGGAAACGAGACCTGTGTAAAAAAAACTATGGCAAGCCGAAAGGGACAGAATTGAAAAAAGCGTAGCAGTAATTCCAAGTGAAAAAATTAAGCAAGGCAATCTTAGTCAAATAACTACTGCTAACCACATCATATATATTAGAAAATCTGATCAAATAAAATACTTGACAGATATATATATATATATATATATATATATATATATATATATATATATATATATATATATATATATATTTTAGCAATAGATGGTATTCAAAAGTATATTTAATTTGTTAGAATCACAGAATATAGAACATAGAAAGTAAAGTAGTAACACGTCCAGACCATCTGCAATTCAGGTACGAATTAAACAGGTGTTGTGCTTATTACAACACATTGTGTGACAGTCGTCACAAGTGGAAGTAGCTTACATGAGAAATGCCCTCGTTTAACATGCTAGGATGATCGACTTCGGTATTCTCCAACTGCTGTTTACATTTTCTAACACGTTATGAGGACGAATACAAAGGTTGACAGCTTCCTTGTAAGTGGGGGTAAGCACAAGTTATTTTCAGATGTAATGTCTATTTTAAACTCAATCTAGTCCTGCGTAGTGCAAAAGACATTGCTATATTTTTATATTAGTCAAGCCCTATTTAAAGTTTTCTTAAATTGTTTTGACATTAGCAATGATCAATTTAAATGTGGTTATTGATTTAAACAACTGAACAATTGTGGGCTTGATGGTTTCTTTTTTCTACGTTTCTACCGGAATGAGATACACACTCAAAATGTGTCCCCTTCCTTCAGCAACCCCCTACTGAAGATTGACGTGGTCATTCCTTGCAGCGAGTAGGTTCCCGATAACAACACTCATTGTCAGCTCGGTGCTCAGAAGAAAACACTGCCACTCCTCCTGGTGGATACCGAGACCAATCCTGAATGTAACAGGTGGGACCGCGGGAACCAGGAAGTGTTAATTGTTGGCATTATAAATATCGGCACCATAAGGGTGCAAGAGAACCAGTTTGTCGATGTGCAGCTGTGTTTTGGTGTTCCTGTGTTCCCGTGGTTCCCCCTGTGACGAGGTAAGCCGGTTGCACTATTGTTTTGCTCCCTCTTAATTTTTATGTGCAGTACTCTTTTGGTGTCCTGGTTTTATGGTATTGTTATTGGTATATTGTAGGGCGAGTCGGCGGATATTCTTTTGGACGTCAGTATTCCGGACTCTCCCGAGGTAATGGAAACTGTGTTTTCAATGTAATTGCTGCGTTAGATTTGTGGTGGTGGTGCGGCGTAACAAGGTTTCTTTTGTTATTGTAGGAAGTGGAACGCCGCCAGCCACTGTTTCTGGTAGTTGTCTTTCCCTGTGTTTATCTTGCACATTGTTTTTGCTTATTATTGTCCCTTGTTTGTTTTAGTTTGTGTACGCACGTTTTTATTTGTCTTTACAGTTTTAATAGTATCGTGCAGCGTTTAGCTAGCTTTTAGTGTGTGTCTATAGGAGCTGCGAGGTAGAGCATCGCTATTGTAGCTGCTCTGCTCTACAGAGCATTGAACGTTTAGTCAAGTAAGGTGCTGGGTTGTGTTTTCTTTTTGAATTGTGCACTATTATGTTTGGTGTGGTGATTTTGTTTATAGTTACACTTTTAATATATTTACTTTAATAATTCACGTGTGGTTTCTTTTTGTTTATTTTATCACAGGTGGTGGTTGACTGCCCTTCTGGGCTTTGGTGGGTGGAGCAGCCAAATATTTATTAATTGGATGGACGTTTCTCTATCTCTCCTCTAGGTGTCGCTGGGGACAATAAATAAGCAATTATTCTATTGTGCAAGATATATGGTTAGGATTGTGTGTAATTGCACTGCAGCAATTGTGGGTTTTAGTGTTGTTGTTGATAATAAAGATTTTGTTGGCACAACCAATTTCCATTCTTTTGTCTTTTCATTTATTTGAGAGGGGCTCTGTGTGGGGTACCCAAATATTGCTGCTAGATTAATAAGGTTATGTGAGGTTCTATTTCTCGTTAAACTATAGATGGCGTAGTCTGCATCGCGACCTGTACAGTTAAATAGAGAATAGGTCGTGGACGCCACATTTGGCGTAGTCGGCAGGATCTTTGGAAATTGGTTGTGTATGCTGCAGTGCTGAAGCTATTTGTTTATTTATTTATTTTTTTGTATAAAGGGAAAGATAGGGAAACAGTGGCTTAGCTCTTCTAACGTGGATGTAGAAGACTCGGCACCCTAGAGAACACTCCCCATCAAGTTTATTTTTTTTTTAGCGCTAACTTGTCTTAAGGTGCTAAAATGGCAGAAATGGAGCAGTTGAGGGAGCAGTTGCAGGCGCTGAGGGCAGCTCATGATACCCTGGCTGCTAGACAGCAGAATGTACTTGCAGCTGTACCAGGAGAAAGCCCTGCGGTAACTGAAAGATTAGTGTATTTACCACGGGAACGGAGGTGCCCCAAATTCCAAGGTAAGACCATGGTTGGTGGATTGTCTATTGATGATTGGGTGGAGGAAGCACGGACTAGCATTAGGGCCCGACATATGTCTAAAGTAGATCAGGCAATTTTTTTATATGACCATTTAGAAGGGGAGGCTGGAAATGAGATAAAATACCGATCCAAGGAAGAGAGGATCCTGAGAAAGTATTTAAAATATTGATTGAATTATATGGCTGTTCTCAGTCCTATGTGGGTTTGTACAAGCAGTTTTTTGAGCGAAGGCAGAAAGAGGGGGAGTCTCTTAATGAGTATTCCCATGCATTAATGTCCTTACTCGAAATGGTCTTGCGGGGTAATTCTAACAGTATTCCAAATTCAGAGATTGTGCTAAGGGATCAATTCGCAGAGAATGTGCGAGACAGTATGTTGCGCCAGGAGTTAAAAGGTATCGTACGTCGAGACCCACAGATTACTTTAATAGCCTTATGTCAAGAGGCAATTAGATGGGTTCAGGAAGGGGAACAGGGATCAATTAGTGTTGTTCGTGCTCCCCCAGCCTGACTCAGTAGTATCCAATCAGAGGTCCAAGGCAGTTGTGAAGCGGTTGCTGTATTAAAAACACAGGATAGTGAGTTGGAGGAAATTAGAGGGATTTTAAGTAGTCAACATTTGCAAATTGATCACTTATTACAGCTCTTAGAACAGCCATGGGCTGTTAGTAAAGGACTGGGGGCAGTGTAGGCTCCAGTGCTACTCCAGATAGCGCCACTGCGGTATCATGTTTGTTAGGCCGTTGTCCGGTAGTGAAAGTCTATATGAGTGGGGTCTTAGTGCCTTGTGTATTGGATACTGGTTCAATGGTTACTACTGTTACAGAAAGTTTCTTTTCCCAGAATTTTAAGTTTAGAGGTGGGGGGAAGCTTAGAGATTGTGGTTGGTTAAGGCTTCAAGCTGCCAATGGTTTAGAGATACCGTATGTGGGTTATTTGGAGTTGGATGTACAAGTATTGGGGAAGTTAATTCCCAGTCGTGGGTTTTGGTTGTTAAAGACCCCCCAGGCATTGGGGCCAAGTGTTGTAGAGGAGAGCTACCAGGGCTTCTGGGAATGAATGTAATTGAGGAGTGTTATCGTGAGTTATTCTCACAACATGGGCCCGTGCTTTTTCAGGTCCCCCCTGTTGTTAATGCAGGTGTAGATTGGCAGAAGGTACTTCATTTTTGTTGACGCGTGGTGACTGGCACATCCCAGGTGGGTAAGATAAAAGTGCAGGGAGCTGGGTTAGTCAGTATTCCTGCTGGAACGATGGTTATGGTTCAGGCTACCGGCCCTCAGGGTGGTAGTATGTTGCCATGGACAGCACTATTAGAACCCTTGGGGCCAGGTGAAGGTGCCCTACCTACTTTACTCCTATTGCCTTCCGCTGTAGTAAATATAGTAAAGGGGCAGGTACAGGTACCGGTGGTAAATGTAGGGGTGAATGTAGCCTATTTACATCCCCGTGAAGTTTTGGGAACAGCACATTGGGTAGAGGTAGTGCAGGAGCCTGCTACCGGTATCCAAATTGAGGAGGTAGGGGCCCCTGAACATGTTGCAATTGTTAATGTGCAGGGTGTACCATCTAGTAACATGGGCTCCTTATCTGATTTTTCTGGCCTTGATTTATCTGGGTTAACCTTAGTTGAACAGCAGCAGGTGCAGCAGTTGCTACACAAGTACCATACTGTGTTTGCTGAGGGTGAGGGTGATATAGGGTGTACCAAGGTTATTACCCATGAGATCCCCCTGGTGGACAATGTGCCAGTCCGCCAACGACATAGAAGAATACCCCCTTCGCAATATGAGGCCGTAAAGGCCCATATAAAGCAGCTGTTGGAAAGCCAGGTTATTCGTGAGAGTAGTAGCCCTTATGCTTCTCCTATTGTGCTGGTGCAGAAGAAAGATGGCAGTCTGCGTATGTGTGTTGATTACAGGCAACTTAATGCCCAGACCCGGAAGGATGCATACCCCCTACCCCGTATTGAAGAATCCTTGGATGCCCTCTCAGGCGCGCGTTGGTTCTCCACACTTGATTTAGCAAGCGGATATAATCAAGTTCCGGTAGCAGAACCTGATCGGCATAAAACAGCATTTTGTACCCCTTTTGGTCTGTTTGAGTTTAACAGGATGCCTTTCGGACTCTGTAATGCCCCTGGCACATTCCAGCGACTAATGGAGCGACTGTTTGGAGATCAGAGTTGCCAGTCTCTCCTCTTGTACTTGGATGATGTGGTTGTGTTTTCTTCGACTGTGGAACAGCATCTGGGACGTCTAGAAATGGTCCTTAGTCGCCTTCAACATCAGGGCCTTAAGGCTAATCTCAGTAAGTGCTGTTTCTTCCGTACAAAAGTTAAATATCTGGGGCATTTGGTTTCCCGTGAGGGTGTAGCCACTGACCCTGAGAAGATCACTGTTGTTGCAGAATGGAAGCGGCCTAGAAGTCTTGTTGAGCTCCGGTCATTTTTGGGATTCTGCAGTTACTACCGTAGGTTTGTTGAGGGATTTGCAAAGTTGGCGGCCCCCCTTCATCAGGTAGTGGCTGAGTTAGCAGGAGCTGGCAAAAGAGGACGGAGAGGCCCAGGGGTTATTACGGAGAGCATCTGGACTAGGGAGTGCAATGCATGTTTTCAGGCATTAAAAACTAAACTTGTTTCTTCGCCAATTTTGGCTTATGCTGATTTTTCGAAGCCTTTTGTTTTGGAGACAGATGCCAGTCATCAGGGGCTAGGGGCTGTATTGTCCCAAGAACAAGATGGAAAATTGCGTCCCATTGCCTTCGCTAGTCACGGGTTGAGACCAACAGAGCGGAAAATGGAGAACTATAGCTCCATGAAATTGGAGCTACTGGCCCTGAAATGGGCCATGACGGAAAAGTTCAGGGAGTATTTGCTCGGACAGCATTGCCTGGTATACACTGATAATAATCCTCTCAGTTATTTGCAGACTGCCAAGCTGGGGGCACTAGAACAGCGATGGGTGGCACAACTGGCATCGTTCTCTTTTGAGATTAAGTATCGCCCTGGTCGACTCAATGGCAATGCCGATGCCCTGTCTCGGCAGTATGAGGAGGATGTTATGGTTGCTGAGGCTGGAGCGGCAGTGGGATCTCGTCTTCCCCTTGTTCTACGATGGTGTCAGTCAGGACTTCAATGTCAGGACGTGAGACCAGGGGAAGCAAGTCAGCGTACCATCACGGCTCTGCCTATTCGGCAGAAAGCTGATTTGGCCACCTTGCAGGCCCAGGACCCTGTAATTGGATGTTTCTGTGATTTTTGGAGACGGGGTTATGGACAGGACCATATTGAGAGAACACGGCTGTTAAAGCCAGTGTTGGAACTGTTGCGTCAGTGGGAATGGATTGAGCAAAAGCAAGATGTGCTGTATCGTGCTGCATATCCTTCAGGAGGAGGTAAGAAGTTTTTACAACTTTTACTCCCTGAAATTCTTAAGAAAGAAGTGCTTACTAGTTTACATGATGACCATGGCCATCAAGGGGTGGAGCGAACTATGCACCTGATTCGACAGAGGGTATTTTGGCCAGGTATGGGGAAGGATGTTAAGCACTGGTGTGAACAATGCATTCGATGTACATTGTCCAAGGCGGTTCAGCCGAAGATCAGAACCTTTATGGGGAATTTACTTGCTTCAAGGCCCCTAGAAGTGTTGGCGATTGACTTTACTGTATTGGAGCCCTCTAGTGATGGTAGGGAAAATGTTTTAATAATGACAGATGTGTTCTCAAAGTATACGCAGGCAGTACCAACTCGGGATCAGCGAGCTAGTACGGTGGCTAAAGTATTAGTCCAGGAGTGGTTTTATCGTTTTGGAGTGCCTGAGAGAATTCATTCAGATCAAGGAAGAAACTTTGAGAGCACCTTGATTTACCAGCTCTGCCAACTGTATGGGGTGCAGAAGAGTCGGACGACTCCTTACCATCCTGAGGGGATGTGAGAGGTTTAATCGCACTCTCCATGACCTCTTGCGGACACTCCCTCCAGAGAAGAAACGTCGCTGGGCTGTTCATCTTCCCCAAATGTTGTTTGCTTATAATACGTCGGTTCATCAGAGTACTTGTCAGTCTCCTTACTATCTGTTGTTTGGAAGAAAACCTCATCTGCCTATAGATTCCCGGCTTGGAGTTGGAGAAGTGGAGCCAGCCGGGGGTACTGTGGAGGACTGGCTAGCGGAACATCAAGAGAATTTGCAAACAGTTTTTGGGGAGACTCGAAAGCGCCTGTTGGATGCGGCACAGTGGAGGGCGAGAAGGCATAACGAGAAGGTCCGGGATGTGAGGATAGAGGAAGGGCAATTGGTTTACTTGAAGAACCACAGCAGCAGAGGACGGAATAAAATTCAGGATATTTGGAACCCTATGGTGTATAAAGTGGTACGGTCCCCTAAAGGACAGGGGGCAGTTTATTCTGTTGCCCCTGTGGATGGAACTGGGATAGTTCGGCATGTCCATCGAGGGGAGTTAAGACCACTTCATTCCAATGTGGTGGAAGTAACGTCACCTGCTGTAGACCTTGATTTTGGCCTGTTCCCCTCACAGTTTCCCATTGCAGGAGAAGATACATCATCAGAGGATGGGGAGAGTGTGGTGTGTAGCAGAGTCCCAGTACCTCAGGAGGCCCCTATTCTATCATCTGAGGAAGAGGAACTGGACAGCAGTCTCTAGTGGTGCAGGAGGAAACTGCCCCAGTGGTAGAAGAGGTTTTGCGACGGACCATACGGAGTACTGCAGGTTATCATTCTAATCCCCACAACCTTCCTAGGTCTGTAGTCCAACACATCGAAGACGTTCCAGGTCTAGCAGTAAGGGCTGCGAATCTTACTAGGCCAGGCACCGACAGTTGTATAGTTGAGTCACTACCTGGTATTTCGGGCAGTGGTTGTTAAAAGTATTGGCGACGGGGGCGTCGACGCAAAATAGGGGGGGTAGAATGTAACAGGTGGGACCGTGGGAACCAGGAAGTGTTAATTGTTGGCATTATAAATATCGGCACCATAAGGGTGCAAGAGAACCAGTTTGTCGATGTGCAGCTGTGTTTTGGTGTTCCTGTGTTCCCGTGGTTCCCCTGTGACGAGGTAAGCCGGTTGCACTATTGTTTTGCTCCCTCTTAATTTTTATGTGCAGTACTCTTTTGGTGTCCTGGTTTTATGGTATTGTTATTGGTATATTGTAGGGCGAGTCGGCGGATATTCTTTTGGACGTCAGTATTCCGGACTCTCCCGAGGTAATGGAAACTGTGTTTTCAATGTAATTGCTGCGTTAGATTTGTGGTGGTGGTGCGGCGTAACAAGGTTTCTTTTGTTATTGTAGGAAGTGGAACGCCGCCAGCCACTGTTTCTGCTAGTTGTCTTTCCCTGTGTTTATCTTGCACATTGTTTTTGCTTATTATTGTCCCTTGTTTGTTTAGTTTGTGTACGTACGTTTTTATTTGTCTTTACAGTTTTAATAGTATCGTGCAGCGTTTAGCTAGCTTTTAGTGTGTGTCTATAGGAGCTGCGAGGGAGAGCGTCGCTATTGTAGCTGCTCTGCTCTACAGAGCATTGAACGTTTAGTCAAGTAAGGTGCTGGGTTGTGTTTTATTTTTGAATTGTGCACTATTATGTTTGGTGTGGTGATTTTGTTTATAGTTACACCTTTAATATATTTACTTTAATAATTCACGTGTGGTTTCTTTTGTTTATTTTATCACAGGACCGCGGGAACCAGGAAGTGTTAATTGTTGGCATTATAAATATCGGCACCATAAGAGTGCAAGATATATGCTTAGGATTGTGTGTAATTGCACTGCAGCAATTGTGGGTTTTAGTGTTGTTGTTGATAATAAAGATTTTGTTGGCACAACCAATTTCCATTCTTTGGTCTTTTCATTTATTTGAGAGGGGCTCTGTGTGGGGTACCCAAATATTGCTGCTAGATTAATAAGGTTATGTGAGGTTCTATTTCTAGTTAAACTATAGATGGCGTAGTCTGCATCGCGACCTGTACAGTTAAATAGAGAATAGGTCGTGGACGCCACAATTTGATCAGGAGCAGTCTAAGAGTGTATTGTCTATTGCGGTGTTGGAGGACTCTTGACTGAAATGTTGATAATCGTAGGACATAGTTTCCGTATGTGCCTGGAAGCTCAAATTGAATGAAATGGACTTTGAAAGTTGTATTAAGTGCCTTGATGAAGTTGGGGGCAAATGACGAAGTGCAAATCCGGGAGCAAGAAAGTTGCAGGAATGGCCTGATGCATGGAAGCTGGAAAATTAATGTGACAGTGGATTCTTAACATCTCAGAAAGCTGCTAAGCATGGCTTCATGACCAGATCCTCGAAGGGAGGGGTTTTGATTTGAAATAATCAAGTTAATATATGAAGCAAAAGAGGTTGAGGCAGGACGGGACTGAGAATCCCTCGGAAAGACAACGAACTGCAGGAATTGCTAGAAAGTTTGGAGTGTGCGAGATTCGCAGCGATAGCAAATCAGTTTAAATTATGTAGATTGTGGTGTTATGCTGCCATCTCGAGGTTGCGATTGGAATTGAAACTACTGGCTTCAGTGAAGCAGGGTAGCATATATTTGGTTATTGCGATTAAAATCCTTGTCTATGGATAAAACGTTTGCTTTAGAACAGTTAGTGATGATATAAGTAAGTTAACGTAGGTCTAGAAGAGGAGCCTGCAGTATTTAGATGTCATAATTCGGCGAGTTGAAGCTCTCATGTTGCAAAAGCGCAGCAGCAGGAGCCAGAAGATTGCAGTAGTGAGGCACAGGCTCGCATTGCCTGTTAAAGCTGCCTGGTCGCCATGGCAACTTACCACTCCCAGTAGTCACTCGATGAGGCGTTGCCGTGGTAACCATGGTCTGTGAGGCGCCGGTGTTAAAGAGTTGCAGTGCAGCGGTGACGTCGGAACAGTCTTTCTGATGAAAACGCAGAGCAAGCTGAGAATGACGCTGCGCTTTGAACGGCGCTGTAGCTGCGCTGGAGACTGGAGGGAGCAGAGAAGACTAACGATGGAGCTCCTGCTGAAAAATACAAAAGCTGAATGATGAAAAGAATCACCTGAGCAGGTAGGAAAATAGCTGATACTGTCTACCAGCGCTGAGCAGAGAAATTACCTGCAGTGAAAGGAGCGAACAACAAAAAAACAAACACAGACCAAAAACAAACACAGACGAAGGGCGGGAAGCAGTGCTGGGTGTATAAATAGAAAAGAAGGAGAGATTGACATGCAAGCTACCTAACGGGATTGCCCATACCGCTCTGGTCACGCCCTTTTTACCTGACCAAACACAGCAGCGCAAGATAATGGCAGAGAGACTGGAACTTGATTGAAATTTGTTTGTCGCTATATAATCAATAAATTGTATAAATTGTATAAATAAATGTCCGGAGACATTCAAATCCAAACACGTTAAAAAATGAAATATAGTGGAATAGAAATAAAGACGGCTTTGACCTCGACGTGATTTGAACACGCAACCTTCTGATCTGGAGTCAGACGCGCTACCGTTGCGCCACGAAGTCCTGGCATAGTGCATACTTGTTATGCAATCCTAGAGTGCACAGCGTGACGTGACAGAATGCAATAATGTGTTAATTTACCAAAAAAAGAAACATAAATAAATGTGTAGGTATTTATTTGTGAATAAACTATCTTGCTTCTATGATGGGACCGGAGACCTTACATCCGCATTCTAATGATCGTCCCACCCCAGAAAGACTTTGTCTTGACCAGGGATTAATATAATTTAAAAACAAACTGCTATGGTTCCACGCGATGGGAATGTGAATAGAGTCAAATACATTTGCATCATTCTGTATATATATATATATATCGAGTAACTGTAGCTTTATTATCATATTGAAGACACATTACACATGACCACAGTTCTGTAACAAAATGACAATAACAAGAACGTTCCCATACCGGGAGTCGAACCCGGGCCGCCTGGGGGAAAACCAGGGAATCCTAACCGCTAGACCATATGGGAAGCTGAGGAACAAAATCATGGACATGCAACAGTAGCTAGTAGTATACAGTACAATGATTGGTAAAAACACAAGAACCGATATTTCATTATAAACACGTTACGAATGAAAGCAAACTTAAAGCCATTTATTTTTATTCTCAATTAACACAAACTCTTTAATTGCTAATAAATAAATAAATAAATAAATAAATAAATAAATAAATAATCTCCCTTTGTGCTTCTCGGAAGACATACGATGGACGGCGCACTGCAGTTTTTCAGTCTTGGGAATATTACAAATTAGGAGACTGTGCTTTAAAATACACATGTAGGGCGGGCGTCTCTGTTACAAAAAATTTTCACACTTTGTATTTATCTCCATAATGCGTTGGGACTAAATACGCAGATACGTTAAAACTATTTGGAGAAAGCGGGCATCGATCCCGCTACTTCTCGCATGCTAAGCGAGCGCTCTACCATTTGAGCTAATTCCCCTCGATTTCTGCCAGCGATTCTCATAGGCTACATTGCAGCTTGATACGAGCAATTCAGATTGTCTTTTTTTTATTTTTTTTTTTTTGGGGGGGGGGCAAGGCAATGTAGTCTGCCATTTGCAAATTCAAAACATTTTTTTAATTAAATAGCAAATATTTCGACGAGAGGCATGTTTTCAATTTCTTCAAAAAGTAGTCTCAGCTCGTTGATTCAGTCGCTTTAAAATCCACCTTTGTGTCCCGATACAGCAGCACTGTGTGCTGTGGCTCGAGCTTGTTTGACGAGGCAGCCAATGCAAATATGCCAAAACTTGCTTTTGTATCACACGACAAACTTAAGGTATGCTTTAACGACTTGGCTGTCTCGAGTTAGTTTGTATTGTTAATGTAACACCTCGTTGTTGCCCAGTCATTGTATTATATGAAGTAGAGCTTGCCAGCTGGGGGTGACGGTCTGCCAATAAAAGATAAGACTATATTTGCAAGGATCATTTCTAGAGTGAAACTGTTTTGAAGGGATTGGTCTCGGTATCCACCAGGAGGAGTGGGAGTGTTTTCTTCTCAGCACCGAGCTGACAATAAGTTCAGTTGTTTAAATCATTAAGCAAATTTCAAATGGATCACTGCTAAATTGTTAAAACAATTTAAGAACACTTTAAACAGTAATGTGATTTGCACTACGCAGGACTAGATTGAGCTTAAATAAAGACATTACATCTGAAAATAACTTGTGCTTACCCCCACTTACAAGGAAAGTGTCAAACTTTGTATTCGTCCTCATAACGTGTTAGAAAATGTAAACAGCAGTTGGAGAATGCCGAAGTCTATCATCCCAGCATGTTAAACGAGGGCATTTCTCATGTAAACTACATCCACTAATAGATCGTTTATACTGTTCTCAATGGTCCGCATCCCAGCCTTAGACCACGATCCAGTGGCAGTCGGAGATGTTTTTCAAAGTAATATGTTATTTGAAATATTAAAACAATCTTTAGTTAAATAACACATGTTTCTACACAAAATATTTTTCAGTGACTTCGACAAGTAGCCAGTTTACAACAAAAATGCAATCTGTGTTAGGAACGCTATTTTAGTCCGATTTAAAATGGAAATGAAAATGGTATTGAGTGCTGACAAGAGTTTGGTATCAGCTGTTGATTTCCTTGAAACAATCTTTTATAGTAAAATGAACAAATTGATTCATTTAAAAAATAAGTAAAAGTGAACTGTCAGAAGTGGGATTTGAACCCACGCCTCCATTCGGAGACCAGAACACACAATTCTTTGGAAAGACAGCGTCCTTGAGTCTGGCGCCTTAGACCACTCGGCCATTCTGACAAGCTGCGTTTGCTTTAGTAGAAAACCGCATTATTTCATTTCAGCACAGACTAGGCTTCTCTATTGTATCAAGACCCGATTGGGTTTATTACGCACATACTAACTTGCTCCATGAATGATGTAATGACAAGTGTAAAAAAAGAAACAGATTGAAGCCAACCCACGAAAGTAAGATTCTTTATTTCAATATCGGTATAGCTTTAAAGGATGCACGCATTTTACAATAGCAATTGCTATATGACAATGACCAATAAGTAATTGTGTTGCAATACTTTATACAATGTGAACAGAATCAGACATTGCTCCGTTGCCTGGAAGAAACATCTACAATTTGTATTTAAAAAGGACGCCCAACGTGGGGCTCGAACCCACGACCCTGAGACTAAGAGTCTCATGCTCTACCGACTGAGCTAGCCGGGCTGACTTTTCGAGGTGTCTTTCACTGTAACCAACTGAGCTATTAATTTGTCATCTTATTTGAGAAAATAGTGAATGACAGAACCAAAGATTCCAAATATAATCCACTGAACTGTAGTTTTCTTATCATAATGAAAACAGATTACACATGACCACAGTTCTGTATCAAAATTAAGTCGTAAGTATATGGTTTCCATTGTAGCTATTTACACACACTGCTCTGTGGTCTCCCAGGGTGTTATCTAACAAAACGACATATGCTGTGCTGCCATAATTGATTACATAGACTTTCCTGCCCCGTGTTGCTTTCTTCTTAGATGTGATCTCAGGTTCTGATGACTTCTGCTCCCTCGATCACGTTCTGCAGCATCTCGCCTTGCTCATCACTCCCGTATGCTTTGGCTGCTTAACAGGTTGGTCTCTGTGGCGCAATCGGTTAGCGCGTTCGGCTGTTAACCGAAAGGTTGGTGGTTCAAGTCCACCCAGGGACGATGTTTTTTTCATTTCTTAATCACATTAGAAAATGGCACTCTGATATGCTGTTATTTCATCCAATTACACTGAAGAATAAATGTGCTCTGTTTTTTTAGTTCAAAATAATACACAACCAATACCGTCTTGTTGTTTGCCGAAACCCGGGATCGAACCAGGGACCTTTAGATCTTCAGTCTAACGCTCTCCCAACTGAGCTATTTCGGCGTGACAAGACTGAGGTTTCGAGATAGCATTCTTTTTGGCAATCCAGTAAACCTGTAATGAAAAACGTTCAACAGCTCGGCAACACCATAATAGAATCCGAAGCCTTTACAAATGCTTTTCGAAACTGTTAAGTTTTCTCGCAAATGCGGTTCTCAACAAATGTGTTTTTGTTTTTTTTGTATTCCTTCCAGAGTAAGTCCAAAAAGCAAACACTGGAACTGGTTGCCTGAAAGTGCCGCGCTTGAACTGCCTCAAGAAACGCTTAGCTCTAAAACGTGTACATAGAAAGTCTATTAACATCTTTAACACAATCATCTGTATTCCAATAGCGGTTAAACCACAGGGTGATCAATAAAGTGACTGCTGGCTTTGTTTAAATATTAACGAGATGTTTTCAGGATTCACGCGTATTCTGAACAAGCACAATAGAATATGGTAGTGAAAGGACAAGCAAATAACAGGTTTATTGGCTCTGGTCTTGTATCATCACCCTGACTACTGTCCGTAAGAAAGTGGCATTAATAAAAACGTCATTATGCAAAGTTCCCAATGCGCAAATACGCAGCATATTTAAACTTCTTCACAATCTTAAACCTTCCCAAATGAATTTAAAATACTTACTGAAAGGTTACGCACATTTTCACTATCTCATGCAAGGAAGTGTTAATATGACCTTTATTACCCAACTGTGTCAATGAAGACTGGTCAACAGTAATTTCGGATTCACTTTAGTTTATTGTGCTGTATCAAATGAAACATAAAAATGAATCGCAATACAATAAATATCTGTTTGATCGCTATACAATCAATATGTTGTATAGGCTAAATTGTATAAATAAATGTCCGGAAACAGTCAAATTCAAACACGTTAAAAAATGAAATAGTGCCGAATAAAACAAAGGCGGCTTTGACCTCGACGTGATTTGAACACGCAACCTTCTGATCTGGAGTCAGACGCGCTGCCGCTGCGCCACGAAGTCCAGGTGTAATGGCAGCTTGTTATGCAATGCTAGAGTGTACAGCAAGCATGCCAAACACATGGTAATGCCGACGCTGATACTAGGAAAACACGCGGTATCACCAGGGTCATGGGAAACAGCCGACTCAATACTTGTTCGTAGCCAGCAGGGCTATGAAGTTGTCGGAAGTGTGTTTGATTCTCAGCTTTAAAAGTAAAGAAAACATAAAACAATACGATTTGCTTTTAGAAATTTCATTATTTGAAACGTGGGCATAAACACAGTTGAATTGGCTGGGAATCATATGCCTGTGTTTATTTATTTATTTTCTGCACGTATTAATTAGTATTGTGTGAACATTTTATTTAGATCGTGTGTGAACATTTTATTTAGATCGTTTTTTTTTATTTTCATAATTTTCATAATTTTCTGTTTGCTTTGCACTGTGTTTTTGCTGTGTTGATTATTATTTGTCTATTTTGTTTGGTGCACGGGTAAAACGGAGTTCGTAATTAAAGTATTTTTTTGTTTTGTTTATCAGAAGCACTGTGCACACGGACATCAGGTCACGCCCCAAACAATTGCAGGTACCTGTACACACCTGGAATTAGAAGGGCTTTGAGGTATAAAAAGGGTGAGGAACTAAGAGACTGGGAGCATGGAGCTAGGAGATACCGGAATAGGAAAGAGAGAGAAGCTGAGGGAAGTAAACGAAAATAAAGAGGACGAGATTAGACAGCGAGTGGTTGGGGTTTTTTTTGTGCACGGACAGTGTCAGTTTCGTTTTGTTATTTTTTCTCGTAGACTCACTCTGGGAGGACTGCGGAATTTGGTGATTGAAGACATTTGAAAAGAGGTACTGACAAGAACCTTTGCGTTCGTGGTTTATGTCAGGATATCAGGATCTCTCCTGAGGACTTCAGCTGAAGCGCAGCACCCTATGGAGAGGGCTGCCCAAACAGGCGTCTGGACCAGAGAGTGGATGACGTATGGTTAAGTGAACAAATACACATTAAAATGCATCTAATGCTCAAAAATAAAACAATAATTCAAATAAACAAACTGTGCAAAAAAGGAAAACCAATCCAATTAAAATTCAAAAATCATAAGTGATAACACTGAATAAAATAATAATCAACACATTCGTCACCCGTGACATTACCACCACTGCGATCTTGAAAATGTTTGTATGCCACAGAATTTAAGATCAGAAACGGAATGTTTGTCATCTACAAAATGTCTTGCTAGTGGTGGATGAATATATTTTCTCCTAATTGAACTTTTATGTTTGCTCATTAATGCGCAATTGTAACTGTCTAGTAGTTTTACCATCATATTGCAAATGGCTAGGACAAGAAATCACATTAATGACATGAGCTGAAGCACAATCACTTGTAAGATACTGTACTCTTTTTTTTCGTTGTATGGCTTGTACATTTTCTTAGTTTTAAATGTATTATCACAGGCGGTACACTTACGATTTGGAAAAAATCCAGTAGATTTGTCCAGTACACCTAGATCTCTCGAACATCTAAACGAGTCAGCCCTTAATAAAGACCGTCCGTGTTCATTTCGGCGTTTATGACATTGTCTATACACAACAGCTCTTATGTAATCCTATTGGTATCGAATCGATCGCAATTAATGTGTTCCATGTTTCCAGTCAGTTTGATAGTTTTAATACTGTATTACATTCTGAATATGAATAGAGCTGAATTATTAATTGTTGATAATACTTAGAATACCAGATACATATTTAGCATTAAAAAGCAATACATGTGATTTATTTAAACAATCGTTCATTATTTTGTGTATCAGCGGCCACACAAAGCTGAGCGCAGTGCGCTATACTGTAATGATGCTCCAGTCAGTCTGTCCGGACTGCACCTGAACCATCTTAAAAACACGAAGCCCCTAATAAGCTCATTTGTAAAAGTTAGTAAAGAGTTGCGCTAATATAACGAAGCTAAATTTGAACTCCTAGCTGGTACAACGAGAGAGGACGAGAGGGCGGGGCAGAGAAGGAGGGGGAGATGCTGCTGGGCAACCGGCTCGTGAACATTCCACTCAGCTGAGGAGAGACCGTTAGGATTTAAAAATGCGAACGTTCCGAGCGGCGTTAGGCGCTTCGTTAAAGTAACACACCGTTGCTGGCATGTGAATATAACCATATTTTAAATACTCAAATAGGACTGTATTAAAAAATATATGTTTTTCAAAGTAATATGTTATTTGGAATATTAAAACAATCAAATTAAATAACACATGTTTGGACACCAAAATATTGTTCTTCCTCATAACGTGTTAAAAAATGTAAACAGCAGTTGGAGAATGCCGAAGTCGATCATCCTAGCATGTTAAACGAGGGCATTTCTCCTGTAAGCTGCGTCTAGTAATAGATGGTTTATACTGTTCTCAATGGTCCACATCCCAGCCTGAGACCACGATCCAGTGGTCGACGGAGATGTTTTTCAAAGTAATATGTTATTTGGAATTTTAAAACAATCAAGTTAAATAACATGTTTGGACACAAAATATTTTTCAGTGACGTTAGCAAGTAGTCTGTTTACAACAAAAATGCAATCTGTGTTAGGAACACTATTTTAGTCGGATTTAAAATGGAAATTAAAATGGTATTGAGTGCTGAAATTTATTATTTTTAAAAATAAGTAAAAGTCAACTGTCAGAAGTGGGATTTGAACCCACGCCTCCATTCAGAGACCAGAAGACACAATTCTTTAGAAAGACAGAGTCCTTGAGTCTGGCGCCTTAGACCACTCGGCCATTCTGACAAGCTGCGTTTATTAATGTAGAAAACCGCATTATTTATTTCAGCACACACTAGGGGGTCGTATCAAGGCCCGATTGGGTTTATTACGCACATACCAACTCATGCTGCATGAATGATGTTAAGACAATTCTAAAAAAAAGAAACTGATTGAAGTCAACCCAAAAAAGTAAGATGATTTATTTCAATACCGTTATAGCTATAAACGATGCATGCTTTTTACAATAGCAATTGCTATTTGACAATGACCAATAAGTAATTTTGTTGCAATACTGTATACAATGTGAACAGAATCAGACTTTGCTCCGTTGTCTCGAAGAAACATCTTCAATTTGTATTTAAAAAGGACGCCCAACGTGGGGCTCGAACCCACGACCCTGAGATTAAGAGTCTCATGCTCTACCGACTGAGCTAGCCGGGCTGACTTTTCGAAGTTTCTTTCACTGTAACCAACTGAGCTATTTATTTGTCACCTTATTTGAGAAGATAGTGAATGACAGAACCAAAGATTCCAAATATAATCCACTGAACTGTAGTTTTCTTATCATAATGAAAACAGATTACACATGACCACAGTTCTGTATCAAAATTAAGTCGTAAGTGTATGGTTTCCATTGTAGCTATTTACACACACGGCTCTGTTGTCTCCCAGGGTGTTATCTAACAAAACGACATATGCTGTGCTGCCATAATTGATTACATAGACTTTCCTGCCCCGTGTTGCTTTCTTCTTAGATGTGATCTCAGGTTCTGATGAGTTCTGCTCCCTCGATCACGTTCTGCAGCATCTCGCCTTGCTCATCACTCCCGTATGCTTTGGCTGCTTAACAGGTTGGTCTCTGTGGCGCAATCGGTTAGCGCGTTCGGCTGTTAACCAAAAGGTTGGTGGTTCAAGCCCACCAACCTTTTTCATTTCTTAATCACATTAGAAAATGGCACTCTGATATGCTGTTATTTCATCCAATTACACTGAAGAATAAATGTGCTCTGTTTTTTTAGTTCAAAATAATACACAACCAATACCGTCTTGTTGTTTGCCGAAACCCGGGAGCAAACCAGGGACCTTTAGATCTTCTGTCTAACGCTCTCCCAACTGAGCTATTTCGGCGTGACAAGACTGAGGTTTCGAGATAGCATTCTTTTTGGCAATCCAGTAAACCTGTAATGAAAAACGTTCAACAGCTCGGCAACACCATAATAGAATCCGAAGCCTTTACAAATGCTTTTCGAAACTGTTAAGTTTTCTCGCAAATGCGGTTCTCAACAAATGTGTTTTTGTTTTTTTTTGTATTCCTTCCAGAGTAAGTCCAAAAAGCAAACACTGGAACTGGTTGCCTGAAAGTGCCGCGCTTGAACTGCCTCAAGAAACGCTTAGCTCTAAAACGTGTACATAGAAAGTCTATTAACATCTTTAACACAATCATCTGTATTCCAATAGCGGTTAAACCACAGGGTGATCAATAAAGTGACTGCTGGCTTTGTTTAAATATTAACGAGATGTTTTCAGGATTCACGCGTATTCTGAACAAGCACAATAGAATATGGTAGTGAAAGGACAAGCAAATAACAGGTTTATTGGCTCTGGTCTTGTATCATCACCCTGACTACTGTCCGTAAGAAAGTGGCATTAATAAAAACGTCATTATGCAAAGTTCCCAATGCGCAAATACGCAGCATATTTAAACTTCTTCACAATCTTAAACCTTCCCAAATGAATTTAAAATACTTACTGAAAGGTTACGCACATTTTCACTATCTCATGCAAGGAAGTGTTAATATGACTTTATTACCCAACTGGTCAACAGTAATTTCGGATTCACTTTAGTTTATTGTGCTGTATCAAATAAAACATAAAAATGAATCGCAATACAATAAATATCTGTTTGATCGCTATACAATCAATATGTTGTATAGGCTAAATTGTATAAATAAATGTCCGGAAACAGTCAAATTCAAACACGTTAAAAAATGAAATAGTGCGGAATAAAAACAAAGGCGGCTTTGACCTCGACGTGATTTGAACACGCAACCTTCTGATCTGGAGTCAGACGCGCTACCGTTGCGCCACGAAGTCCAGCTGTAATGGTAGCTTGTTATGCAATGCTAGAGTGTACAGCAAGCATGCCAAACGCATGGTAATGCCGACGCTGATACTAGGAAAACACGGGGTATCACCAGGGTCATGGGAAACAGACGACTCAATACTTGTTCGTAGCCAGCAGGGCTATGAAGTTTTCGGAAGTGTGTTTGATTCTCAGCTTTTAAAGTAAAGAAAACATAAAACAATACGATTTGCTTTTAGAAATTTCATTATTTGAAACGTGGGCATAAACACAGTTGTATTGGCTGGGAATCATATGCCTGTGTTTATTTATTTATTTTCTGCACGTATTAATTAGTATTGTGTGAATATTTTATTTAGATCGTTTTTTTTTTCTTTTCATAATTTTCTGTTTGCTTTGCACTGTGTTTTTGCTGTGTTGATTATTATTTGTCTGTTTTGTTTGGTGCACGGGTGAAACGGAGTTCGTAATTAAAGTATTTTTTGTTTTGTTTATCAGAAGCACTGTGCACACGGACCTCAGGTCCCGCCCCAAACAATTGCAGGTACCTGTAGACACCTGGAATTAGAAGGGCTTTGAGGTATAAAAAGGGTGAGGAACTAAGAGACTGGGAGCATGGAACTAGGAGATACCGGAATAGGAAAGAGAGAGAAGCTGAGGGAAGTAAACGAAAATAAAGAAGACGAGATTAGACAGCGAGTGGTTGGGTTTTTTTTTTTGTGCACGGACAGTGTCAGTTTCGTTTTGTTATTTTTTTCCGTAGACTCACTCTGGGAGGACTGCGGAATTTGGCGAATGAAGACATTTGAAAAGAGGTACTGACAAGAACCTTTGCGTTCGTGGTTTATGTCAGGATATCAGGATCTCTCCTGAGGACTTCAGCTGAAGCGCAGCACCCTATGGAGAGGGCTGCCCAAACAGGCGTCTGGACAGGAGCCCTAAGAGGAGGTCTGGACCAGAGAGTGGATGACGTATGGTTAAGTGAACAAATACACATTAAAATGCATCTAATGCTCAAAAATAAAACAATAATTCAAATTAACAAACTGTGCAAAAAAAGGAAAACCAATCCAATTAAAATTCAAAAATCATAAGTGATAACACTGAATAAAATAATAATCAACACATTCGTCACCCGTGACATTACCACCACTGCGATCTTGAAAATGTTTGTATGCCACAGAATTTAAGATCTGAAACGGAATGTTTGGCATCTACAAAATGTCTTGCTAGTGGTGGATGAATATATTTTCTCCTAATTGAACTTTTATGTTCGCTCATTAATGCGCAATTGTAACTGTCTAGTAGTTTTACCAAATGGCTAGGACAAGAAATCACATTAATGACATGAGCTGAAGCACAATCACTTGTAAGATACTGTACTCTTTTTTTTCGTTGTATGGCTTGTGCATTTTCTTAGTTTTAAATGTATTATCACAGGCGGTACACTTACGATTTGGAAAAAATCCAGTAGATTTGTCCAGTACACCTAGATCTCTCGAACATCTAAACGATTCAGCCCTTAATAAAGACCGTCCGTGTTCATTTCGGCGTTTATGACATTGTCTATACACAACAGCTCTTATGTAATCCTATTGGTATCGAATCGATCGCAATTAATGTGTTCCATGTTTCCAGTCAGTTTGATAGTTTTAATACTGTATTACATTCTGAATATGAATAGAGCTGAATTATTAATTGTTGATAATACTTAGAATACCAGATACATATTTAGCATTAAAAAGCAATACATGTGATTTATTTAAACAGTCGTTCATTATTTTGTGTATCAGCGGCCACACTGAGCTGAGCGCAGTGCGGTATACTGTAATGATGCTCCAGTCTGTCCGGACTGCACCGGAACCATCTTAAAAACACGAAGCCCCTAATAAGCTAATTTGTAAAAGTTAGTAAAGAATTGCGCAGATATAACGAAGCTAAATTTGAACTCCTAGCTGGAGCAACGAGAGAGGGCGAGAGGGCGGGGTAGAGAAGGAGGGGGAGACGCTGCTAGGCAACCGGCTCGTGAACATTCCGCTCAGCTGAGGAGAGACCGTTAGGATTTAAAAATGCGAACGTTCCGAGCGGCGTTAGGCGCTCCGTTAAATTAACACAGTGTTGCTGGCATGTGAATATAACCATATTTTAAATACTCAAATAGGACTGTATTAAAAAATATATATGTTTTTCAAAGTAATATGTTATTTGGAATATTAAAACAATCAAATTAAATAACACATGTTTGGACACCAAAATATTGTTCTTCCTCATAACGTGTTAGAAAATGTAAACAGCAGTTGGAGAATGCCGAAGTCGATCATCCTAGCATGTTAAACGAGGGCATTTCTCCTGTAAGCTGCGTCTAGTAATAGATGGTTTATACTGTTCTCAATGGTCCACGTCCCAGCCTGAGACCACGATCCAGTGGTCGACGGAGATGTTTTTCAAAGTAATATGTTATTTGGAATTTTAAAACAATCAAGTTAAATAACATGTTTGGACACAAAATATTTTTCAGTGACGTTAACAAGTAGTCTGTTTACAACAAAAATGCAATCTGTGTTAGGAACACTATTTTAGTCCGATTTAAAATGGAAATTAAAATGGTATTGAGTGCTGAAATTTATTATTTTTAAAAATAAGTAAAAGTCAACTGTCAGAAGTGGGATTTGAACCCACGCCTCCATTCAGAGACCAGAACACACAATTCTTTAGAAAGACAGAGTCCTTGACTCTGGCGCCTTAGACCACTCGGCCATTCTGACAAGCTGCGTTTGTTAATGTAGAAAAACGCATTATTTATTTCAGCACACACTAGGGGGTCGTATCAAGGCCCGATTGGGTTTATTACGCACATACCAACTGATGCTCCATGAATGATGCTAAAACAATTCTAAAAAAAAGAAACGGATTGAAGTCAACCCAAAAAAGTAAGATTATTTATTTCAATTTCGTTATAGCTAGAAACGATGCATGCTTTTTACAATAGCAATTGCTATTTGACAATGACCAATAAGTAATTTTGTTGCAATACTGTATACAATGTGAACAGAATCAGACTTTGCTCCGTTGTCTCGAAGAAACATCTTCAATATGTATTTAAAAAGGACGCCCAACGTGGGGCTCGAACCCACGACCCTGTGATTAAGAGTCTCATGCTCTACCGACTGAGCTAGCCGGGCTGACTTTTCGAGGTGTCTTTCACTGTAACCAACTGAGCTATAATTTGTCATCTTATTTGAGAAAAAAGTGAATGACAGAACCAAAGATTCCAAATATAATCCACGGAACTGTAGTTTTCTTATCATAATGAAAACAGATTACACATGACCACAGTTCTGTATCAAAATTAAGTCGTAAGTATATGGTTTCCATTGTAGCTATTTACACACACTGCTCTGTTGTCTCCCAGGGTGTTATCTAACAAAACGACATATGCTGTGCTTCCATAATCGATTACATAGACTTTCCTGCCCCGTGTTGCTTTCTTCTTAGATGTGATCTCAGGTTCTGATGAGTTCTGCTCCCTCGATCACGTTCTGCAGCATCTCGCCTTGCTCATCACTCCCGTATGCTTTGGCTGCTTAACAGGTTGGTCTCTGTGGCGCAATCGGTTAGCGCGTTCGGCTGTTAACCGAAAGGTTGGTGGTTCAAGCCCACCCAGGGACGATGTTTTTTGCATTTCTTAATCACATTAGAAAATGGCACTCTGATACGCTGTTATTTCATCCAATTACGCTGAAGAATGAATGTGCTCTGTTTTTTTAGTTCAAAATAATACAAAACAAATATCGTCTTGTTGTTTGCCGAAACCCGGGATCAAACCAGGGACCTTTAGATCTTCAGTCTAACGCTCTCCCAGCTGAGCAATTTCAGCTTGTCAAGCCTCCTTTTTCGAGATAACATTCTTTTTTAGAATAGTTGTAATATAATTACGTACATTTCTAAACAATCCGTTAGTAACATAATATCAAAGCGCTATAATTTATTTCAGCTCTTATGAGACAAGTATCTTTGCGCATTATATCATCCTTGATTACGATATGTAATATTAATTAATTGCTTCAGTTAATATTAAAAAAAAAACTAGTTTGCTAACAGAAGAAAAACAAGCTAGCAGAGGATGGTTTCCATCCATCGACCTCTGGGTTATGGGCCCAGCACGCTTCCGCTGCGCCACTCTGCTACAGCTGCCTCATGACTGAATTACCAAGCAGCAGAAAAAAAAAAAAAACTGAACATCGTTTTAACCAGACACACGGCAGTGGCCGGGCCGAACCATGGAAACGTTGCAAATCAGAGATGATCCGTTTTCTTTTCTCCCAAATACGGTATGCAAAGTATGCAACTTTTCTGCCCACTTTGATCACAGGTAGTTTTATCCCCCAGTTTCGGCTGCCAATTCCAATATTCTGTCTCTCTAAAGCATCTTAAATCGTGGAAAGCGCTCTTTGTTTAAAATTACACTGAAGACTTATTTTGTTCGACCAGCCTTACAATTAGATATTTTGTTGTTTTTAAGTAGATTTTGTGAAGCGCATATCGGGCGCGATAGAAAATATATATGATTAATAGATAGATTGATTAATTGAATGTTAGCCTGCGTTCGATCTGGCAGGTTTAATTCTTCAAAAGACAACGCCGAAGGGTCTGATAAATGACACTGTAATTATCTGAGATGATGCATGTAGACAATAATGTAAAAATTATTATTATTTATTTATTTCTTAGCTGACGCCCTTATCCAGGGGGACTTACAATTGTTACAAGATATCACATTATTTTTACATACAATTACCCATTTATACAGTTGGGTTTTTACTGGAGCAATCTAGGTAAAGTACCTTGCTCAAGGGTACAACAGCAGTGTCCCCCACTGGGGATTGAACCCACGACCCTCCGGTCAAGAGTCCAGAGCCCTAACCTCTACTCCACAAATGGTTGTTTTCGAATTTGTATTATTTAATTTCATTTTTCTTTTTAAATGTAGAGCTGTTTTATAGTTATTAATGTATTATTATTAGGTTTGTGGTATTAATATTATTTATAATGTTCATTATTAACGTCGGTATTGTCGATATTAAACACAGACAGATATGAGGTTCAGTCCAAACAGAGCGCCGAACTCAGCGAGGTCCAGCAGGGGACAGTAACTTCACACGGGGCCATTTCATCAACCATCACCTCAGAAACACAAACAAGCAAATCATTATTATTCTCCATTTTTAAAAGTCGCTCAGCGCTCTCCTGTAGCAGAGCGTTAAGTCATTTAAATTCAGCTCCGTGTGCTTTCTGAGCGACTCACTTACTTAACGCGCCTGAATGCATCGCATTGAACACAGCGCTGAAGAGCCAACATGGCGAACTCTGGCATCCAGTTTCATAACCGCCTCGACAGGGAGGCCAGCCAATCAGGCTCACGTGCTGGGGATAGAGTGTTTCTACAGCCAATCAGGCTCACATGCTGGGGATAGAGTGTTTCTACAGCCAATAATACGCGATGGGTCCAACCAGACCCGCCTTCTGCTGGTGACGCTTTCATTTCAGTCCAGGAAATAGAGAGGTTTGTTTTGTTCATGTGTGGAGAGGTGGCTGCAGTCAGTGATGATTTTACAACACGCTGTCTCCTGCTGTTTAAAGTATTTAGGCTGGGATGAAATGTTTTCTAATAATTAGTGATTTTTGTGTTTGTTTATTACCTGCACGGAGTTCCGTGAAAAGGAAAGCATCCCTTTTCTGTGTTGAATTTCACACACAGAGCGGAGCGCGTCAGTCGCAGCTACAGACAAGTCGAGCTTTTCAATGAGATGATTTACTGAGAAACAAACGCGTTGAAGCTCCAGCAGAGCTCTGCGCGATTCTGAAAGACCAAAGTAAAGTTACTCCTTGCAAAGCATGTTGTTTGTGTTCTTTCTTTATCACACCAGAAGAAGTGATGAATATATTTGAATGGGAAGGCTACAGTAAAAAATAAATATTACTAAATACAAACCGCAGGCGGTGTTTCTGATTGAAAAGAGGATTCCGCTAGACCAGTGTGAAACTCAAACCAGTGAAGATGGACGCGTCAGTGTGTCCGTGTCGCTCAAGACGAGCTCGCCTCTACCATCGAGCACGCAGTGAAAGCGGCTCTACACACCGTCTTGTGTGCGATTACTAAAGCTGTCGGCAGCAAATTCACTGAATTCAGAGTGGAAATGGAACAAAAAGGAGAAAGAGAATGAAAGTCTGAAGCTGAGATTGGAAATATCACAGAACGAGCTGAAAGCTGTGCGAGCGTGTATAAACGCTGCAGATGCAGACATTAAACAGCCTTTAATATTTCAAGGTAAGATTGATTTTATTGTGTGGTATTGCTTGGTCAATCCAGCACCTTAAACTACCTTCTGTTGGAAAGATCTTGGTTAGAATTTCTCTTCGGACACGTTTTAAAGTGTTTGATTATTATAAGCGTTGTTAATAACACAGTTCTGTCCTAATATTGGCTAGAAGGAGTCTAATCAAGGCATTGTATTATTTTATATATTTAAATAGGTAGTCTAGAAATTAATAAAGTACTAGATTGGTAAATCTTAGCCAGTCTAATTTAAGAGCCTTCAATGGTATCCTTCTGGTAAAGTGATGTCTTGTATAGAGTCCCACTGAGACAGTCACAGACCATATTGCAGAGGGTTAGAATAATGATTTGTGATTTAATATCAACATACAGGCAGCAGCACATGGGGTTTCAGTGTTTGATTGAACTGTTTGACTGCGAATCTATTGTTAGATAAATGGTTTCATTGTATTCCGCTCCAGTGCTGTTGAGTTTGTCTTTGGTACAGTCGCGGCTCATTCGCTGCTCGTTCTTTTGCTTTAGTCCTGTTTCCTTCTTGTTCCACACACACATTTACACGATCTTTCCAGACCTCACTGTGTGAATAAAGGGGCGGCAGCAGCACCCTGCCTGCACCAATCCGCTGTAAGATTTTGGACACGAGTGGTTCCACAAGTTCAATTAAGGGTTGAAGTTGGAGGAAGTAAATACAACACAGTAAAGTGTCAACTGAATTGTATCATTTTATTGAGTCTCTAGATTGAGTCTCTAAATAAAGTACTTTGTTCAGCTGATGGTAAACGGAATTAGGAAACGGTCGCTCATATTGCTTATAAACATTTACTAATACAGGTTATTATTTAAGAGCAGAGATGAGTTTGCACAGGATACATACAATAGGGAGAGCCACACCATTCCAAATGTATTTTAATACTACAAGGGATGTTATTGGATTTATATCTACAGTTCACGTGACGTTGCACAAGTAAGCTTCCAGTGTTGTTGCTAATGATTATTACACAGGTGGAGTTTGTACAAAAAACATATTGCTGCACTTTAAAAAGTTTGAGTTGTGTAAATCACGTGTTTAAATGAAACTGCTTTGAGAATAAGCAGGCTATCCTGCTGCAGTCGCTTGTCTGCTCATTGTATTTGACACATTGAAACTTGTATTCTGCGTTGACCGTTTCCTTCAAAACCGTTCTCACAGTACAGTATCAGGTAACAAAAAGACATTCCTCAGACACTTTGCTAAGACTGCAAGTCTCCTGGCTTGGTTTCTAAGCATGTTTGCAGTAGAGAAATGGATGTTTGCATTAGAACAATGCAAAGGCAGAACGGCAGTCATGATGGTGATTGACAGGGAGGTAGAAGTGGATGCAATGCTCCAGTGTGAGGCTACAGGAGGTGAGAAAGACCAGCAGCACTGAGGCTTGTTTTGTACAGGACGTAGAATAAAAAGATGTTCATATGAAAATGACTTTTCCTTCACTTTGTTCATAGGAACACAGACACAGCGTTAACCGATAATTGCAATGTAGAATAACAGGAATGGTATCACACATCAACAATAAGCCGGTCCCTACACAAAGCTGGCCTGTATGGATGGGTGGGAAGAAAGAAGCCATTACTCAAAAAGCAATTGAACTACTGGTGACACATTTGCTTTTTATATTTCCATATTTCAGCACATGCATCAGTGATGTGATATCCATCAAAGTTCCTTTGAAATGGACAATCAGGTGTTCCGTGGGAGCAGTGGTCACGCTTCATTTGAAGTGCTGCTTGTTTAGTCTAGTAACTGTTAGCAACGAGCTCATTAAAACTATCAAACATTGTTCATTGTGTTCTTAATGTTTGGTTAATTAAAAAGTAACCTATTCATGTACTAATAACGTCATTTTATTGGAATTGGGAGAGGTTTGTTTAAAGGAACTATTGAAGCTAGTACTGTAGTAATGTTTAGCAGTGAGATCAGGTTTGGTTTTATTACCGTATACTCACTAGGAATTGACGCATGCGCTTATACTTGAGTATGTGCTGTTTTCTGTGCAGGTGCAGTTACTCCTTTGGTTTCATATAGAAGCTTATGCACCTGCATTTGAGTGTAATGCAAGGTGTGGAGGCTCACATGTTCATATATTGCATTACAAGTTAAACACCATATTTATTCTTTCTCTTTGAATTCCAAATGTTGTAAGACGGATAAGGGTGTCTGCTAAGAAATAAATAAATAATAATCTTTTTAGCTTGTAATAATATAATAATAATATCTTTATTTTTATATAGCACCTTTCATAGTGGACCACCATCTCACAGTGCTTTACAGAGGTAGGCTGTGAACTGTGCATTATATGCAGTCACTTACAATAGGGCATTGATTTAATAATATAAGAAAAGTTATGAACAAAATCAGGGAATTTAATGCATCAATACTTTTCTAGTAGCTGACTGATCCCTGGCTTTCATCTAGTTGGCTTTTAAAGACATCCTAATGACTCTGCAGCAGCACCATTCTAGTGACCCATTTCAAACACTCCCAACTCTGTGAGAAGTGTCTTCTCTAATCCTTCTTTGTTCCAGGCTAAATAGATTCAGTTCCCTTGTCTGTTGATTGTTTGTTAACTCCGCTGCAAGGGATGTTGCCCAGTTGGAGGAGCACGTCAACCCGAGCCCTTTTTGACACTGGGTGTAATAATAAATGTGTCAATTAGCAGACGCTGTTATCCAAAGCAAGCAACTACACAGACTAGGGAATGAACTATACACCAACAATTTCTGCTGCAGAGTCACTTCCAATAGGACCTTGGTTTTACATCTCATCCGAAGGACGGAGCACAAGGAGGTTAAGTAACTTACTTTGAGAAGATGTGTCTCCTAACCTCTGTCCTAAGTCTGTCTCCACTTATAACTGTGTACTCTAGTCCTGGTCTCTCTGCTGTGCTTGAAAGAGTGACTACAGTTAACTCCAACTTTTTAAAAGCTTTAGTCTCTAGTCTTTTTTTTGTTCCAGACTGAATTGATTTAGTTCCCTCAACTGTTCTCTCAGCATATTTAGGGTTGGTTGAGTGTACAAGGAAAACAACTGACTCTGGAGAGGAGTTACCAATCAATGCCAGCACACTGGAGATCCAGAATTCAGAACACAGAACCAGGGAGGGCATTCGGCCCATCAGTGCAGCAGCTGATTGATCTCAAACCTGTTAAGTCGGGTCTTAAAGGATCCCAGCCCTAACAACATGACTTGGTAACCCATTCCATCCCCTCACCATACTCTGTGAGAAGGTGTTTCCTACCCTCTGTCCTATGGCTATCCACACTTAATTTCCAACAGTGCCCTCTGACCCTGGTGTCAGTGCTATGCTTGAGGTATTAGTTTGGGTTAACTTTGTCAACACCTTTCAAGTTTTTAAAGACTTCAGTCAAGTCTGCCTAATTGTTCTGTGTTCAAGCTAAACAAATTCAGTACCCTCTTCACAGCTCGTTCCTTTAAACCCCGGGATTAGTCTTCATCTTTATGATTGCTTCCCCGTTGCTGGTAGAAATGAGTCTATCACAACACCAAGGTCTTTCTCTCACACCCACTGTGTATTTCAATCCTACTTTTTTCCTTCTAAAAAGAGACTTAGTAATACAATTGTGAAATGTTTCAATAAGAAACATGCACTCCACACCGTACAGCAGCTGACTGATTTGCTAATGAAAGAAGCAGCTCAACCACAACACCTGGTATAATGAACATGTTTGTGAGCCAGGTGTTTGCAGTACTGTACTGTAGATATGAAATTCCAGAGAATGCTTCATTTTGCATGACTGATAACTAATCATTCTTTTGCCTTTAATACTGTATATGGGGCCCCCTGTCTGCACCTGCTGACCCCAGCACTGATTCTGCACTGTGTTAAGAGAACAATGGAGATCACTGACACTGTGTCAATAGATTTGGATCATAGGGTATAGAGGAAATAGTTTTCAAGTGAAGTATGGAAATTTGGAAGAGGAGGGCATCACACAGTATCACAGTGTTGAAAAAGAAAGGGTTCTTGATGAGGGTTTAGTGGTGAAGGAGTGCATTTGCCTGGGAGAGGGTATAAAACAGAGCAGGGTGGAGGGACCAGAGCAGCTGAAGAGTGGAAAAGCAGCATCAGCACCTTGTCAAGATGAAAGCCTGGACTACAAGAGCCATTCTCCTCTCGGTCCTGACAGCATGTCTTCTGTCAGGGGCTGGTAAGACTGCCTTTCTTCTGAGTAACATGGGGAGGGAGGGAGGGATTGCATTGATTGCCTTCAACGTAAAATAAATGGGGGAAGAGATGGCATTGACTGACTTTCATCAGAATAACAGAAGGGTAGGGAGATAGCAGACAGTCTTCCATGAGATAACATAGTGGAGAAGGCAGGCTTTTCCTCAATGCTGCATCATTGAATAATCAACTTACCATAAGAATATCCTTCTTTGTTCTTAATTTGTACATTGCCATTTAAAATAATGATTCCACCCCCTCCATTTCCTCTGTGTGCAGATGCAAGGAGCCTCCTTGAGGACTCTGAAGAGCTGGGAGATGATGGTTACCAGGCCAGCAAGAGAGAACTGGGTAAGATCCATTCTTCCAGAACTCAATCCAATTTTCTCAACACAGAGGTTTGAGGTTTGGGGATTGATTTGATGAGCCTGTACTCCACTAGAATAAGACACAGCATTTAAAGAACTTGAAAACTCCCATGTGTTGCATCAACCACCTCCCACCATGGGGACCCCTTATTAAGAGGCTGCTTCAGACCAGAAGGATTCCCTGGTGCTGTAAAATGCAGCTGTGGCTTATCCACGTGAATAGCCAAATCAACTCATCGTTTCTTATCATTTATAAGAACTTATTAGAAATGAAACAGTCATAAACAGTAAATATTTAAATATATTGGGGGGGGGGGGGGGGAACAAATCAAGGTTTGCATTTGAAATTTCCCTTCGAGTCGATCTTGCCTCCTGCTCATCTCTTCAATAAACCATTGCAGGGTGTGAATAAAATACACTGAGATTTTAAAATGTTCATTCAGTTTGATTTACCTTTTTCACAAAATATACATATCCTTGAAACATATAGACCTGCTCTTTCATTTATTGTGCTAATATTCAAACCACTTTTTATACAGCAGATTTAATATAATAAATTATTTAAGAGATATTAAAAATGCAAACTGTTTACTGCAAGTTGATTTATTACAATTCCTTGCCTTATATAATATGTGGCACTTTAAAGTGGTTTATTTATATAATATTAATTCAACTATTCTACACTGTTGCAGTTATTAACAAAAGTGCAGAATTTTATGACCATAATTACATGTTTTCAATACAGATACAAAAATCTTAATAAAATTTTAAAAAATCCCAGTTTTCCTAATCGGTCCGTTTGCATTCTCCATTCCATGCTGTCATTCCTTTCATAGCACTGGATACAACACAGGACTGCTCTCATTAAAAATGTAACCACAGCCTGTGTTTACAGATCTCAGCAACACTTTGGAAGACTCAGAGGAGCAGGAAGGAGCACTGGAGAACAAGAGAGCGCTGGGTAAGGAAAGAAAGAAAGAAAGAGAGAAAGAAAGAAAGAAAGAAAGAAAGAAAGAAAGAAAGAAAGAGAAACAAACAGAAAGAAAGAAAGAAAGAAAGAAAGAAAGAAAGAAAGAAAGAAAGAAAGAAAGTTTCTTATTTGCAGGATTTAAGTTAAGCAATGACAAAAAAGCACAGTCCTGGACAGACCACACAATTTGTTTAGAAACTCAACCTGACTAAACATCGCTAATCATGCATAACATCAAGGGCTACTGTATATCCAGAAATCTCCTGGTTAAACCTCACAGCTCTGCATTGCAATGTAATAGGGCACTCTCTGCCTCCCTGTGTTGAGTGTCCTATGAAGCTGTGCACTGCAGTCGAGGGAATCCTTCATTGCTTCATGAAGCTCTCTTCTCCCTGTTCCAGAGGCAGAGGATTCAGGTGACAGTGATGCTGAACTGGACAGTGATGGACTCAAAGGAGAGCGGGAGTTGGGTGAGTCCTTTGAAAAGCACGTCTGGGTAGTGTGTGGGTACAACGTTAAACCTTCAAGAGGAACACATTGTGAATTACAGATGATAGACTTAAGGCCAAACCCCAGTGAATCTGAGCACATTTAGCTGCTGTTTCTCTACTGGCACTAACACAAAATGCCCAGATCTGTTTCCTAATGTACGTCTAACTGTATAAACCTATTTCTGTTTTACCTGATAGGAGACAATATGATGGAGAAAAGAGCTGACAGTGAGTACAGATGGCCTATAGCTTCTTCTGTTGAGTGTGTTTCTGTCTGTCTGTCTGTCTGTCTGTCTGCCTGTCTGTCTGTCTGTCTGTCTGTCACACTGAAGTGGAAGAGGAAAACACAAAGCTTGAGGGATATACACTTTGAAAATATTTCATCTGTTTGCATTTAACATGTGCATTTAAATGTGTTGATGCAGCACCTTTAATAAGACGTATTGTATTAATTGATCACCTTAAATGTCAGTAAGAAGGATCGCCCAACTGAGATATAATAACTTGACTAAAAGGTTGTCCTGTTCCCTTACCTTTTTATCAGTCAATGTTTATTTTATATAGCGCCTTTCATAGTTGACCACAGTTGTTTTGTGCATAAGTCTGTGTGATTCTTTTCATATGTAATGCAGACTGAAATATCTTTCTGTTAGTAAGTGCCATCACCATCTAGTGCATAGCAGTGAATTGAAAGCAGAAGGAAGCGTGATCCAGTCACTAGCTCTTCTATAAAGACACTTTGACTGATTCAGCCTACATTATGTACATATATCTAAGACAGGCAACTAGAACTGAAGAGCAGCTCCTGAACTCAGGTGAAAACATTGTAACACACACTCTAACAAAATGAAATCTGAAGCTCCTTACTGTTCAGCAATCTTCTTTAATGTACATTGAAATCCTAATCCAGATTTGGAGAGTTCCTCAACATGGTCTGTGTTTAAATAGAAGGGATGCAATCTACTGTTTGTTTAATGATCTTCACGTGCTTTCTGTCTCCTGAAGTGGATTCTGAAGTGGTCCTGACACAGTCCATGGTAGTGAAGAAGGATGCCCTGTCCAAAAGATACTACAGAAGTAAGTGTGTGTCTCTCTGGAGCTGGCTCCTGGTTTGGGTGAACTGCATGGATTGTAGACTGAAGGTCAATTGACTGAAGACATTGAGAAACACTTCAGTATTACAACATATTCTACCATGGAGTGGTTTCATAGTTCTGGACAGACTGGAGGAAACACTTTGAAATGTGCCCCTTGGTGTCTTCATTAAGCCTGTAACAGCTATCAAAATCAACCTATATTCTCAGAGGAACAGAAAACATTCCAGTAAATGGAACTCAAACATGAATATAAAGTGAACTATTAAATCCAATAACCACTGTTTCTGTTTTTCTTTTTCTTTGGAACAGCTTACTGTTGTAAGTATTTTATTTTATTATGGTACATTAATATGTAGAAATGAATTGTATATATATATTTTTAAATTGTATTTAATGGTGTATGTTTATTTCATTTCCAGATTATAGCATCTGTGCTCGTGGTAAGTGTGAATCTGATATTTTAATAAAAATGTGACTGTACACTACAATACAATACACATGTACTGTGCGCGTCACAAGAAATGAATACATGTTAACAATGGGGCCTCCTACAGCTGATGTTGAGAATATGGAATGGGGTATTATTGTATAATAGTATGAATTAGCTGCTCTTAATATGAAATGCCATCTTTATTTAATACATACTCACATAGTGAGGTGTTCTGTATCCTGTGGGAGGGGATATAAAGAAGGAGCCCTGGCTTTGGATTTTGCCAATAATAGAAATGTACAAATAGAGAGACACTCCTTTGAAATATATAGCTCTCTAATACACTACTGAGGCCCCATTCTTGTACAAAGCAGCCACTGCAGTGACTTCAAATGGACTGAACTCAATATCACTTGTATCTTTCACAGTAAGGTACAGATGCTACTATGGTAAGTAAATGGATTCTACTTTATTTTATGCAGCAATCAGTGGGTTTTATTTATTATTTTCAATCAGGGTATGAATTGTTTATCAGTGTAGCTTTGCTGAGAGGCTTCAGTGACACAGTGACTAGAGTGCAAAGCTGCAGTGTGGAAGGTAGTGGGTTTGAGCAGTTTAGTGGTTAGTGCTGGGCTGTAGTATAGGAGTTAATGGGTTTGATAGCTCAGTGTTTAGAGAAAGTGGTGCCCTGCAGAGTGGAAGGCAATGTGCATGCTTGTGGATCTGAGTATTACTTTTTTATTCATTAGTCTTTTAGCAGTCGCTTTTCTCCAAAGTGCCTTCGAGACTAGGGGGTGTACTATGCATCAACAACTGCTGCTGCAGTCACTTACAATAGGACTCCAGTTTTACGTTTTGACTTGCTCAGGGTCACACACAGTGAGTGAGTGGCTGAGCCGGGATGTGAACCTCCTGGTATCAAGCCCTTTTCATTAACCACTGGGCCACTGTCCCTGGGTAGCTCAGGGGGTTGAGTTCTGGGCTACAGTGTAGAAGGCAGTGGGTTTAAGAAGCTCTGTGTTAAAAATAGACTGTTCCTAATTATCTTTTCTTTTTTTGTGTAGCTCATCACTATCACTACTATTTCTACTACCATCATGGGTACCGCTGCGCACGCTGTGAGTATGCTTTTGTCATTTCAGTGAAACAAAATATAAAAGCAGGGGTTAAAACAAAGGAGCTTTGATCTAGGATTGCTCTGAATAAAACCTCAGAAGCATGTTTGGCATTTGAACTAGTATAGAGGGTTTCCGTGTTTTTTATTGATAGGATTACATTGCGAGGTTGTGGTGGCTCCACAGTTTAGCAGTTGATTCCATACCCTTTGGGATTGTGAAATTGCATGCTGAATTACACAAAGCTTTACTCAAATTTGTAATTCAAAGGAGTGCAATACAAAGAGTGTGGAGGATGCTGTCTACACATGGGAGGGAGTTCAATTCTGCAGCTCAGTGTGACACTGATTGCCTATATTATTAGACAATGCTGACCATTACCACCCCACAATCCCATTACCTAGCTGTGCAATGCTCTGTAGGGTATGGATCAGAACAATAGCTTTTCTGCCCAGGTTGCTGATAATGTCTTCAATTGGTTTCAGACTGGCGTACCTACCACTGCAGGCGATGCCAGCACTACTGAGAAGCAGCAGCGCCCAGGGATCACAGTGCTGGAGTTTACCTGACAGCAGACCTGCAAGCAAAGCTTAAACACACCAGCAACCTTCTTTTGTAGCATGGCTGTAACCTTTCTGTTGTGGTCCCTCTCCAAACACACAGCTACAGCACCCATATTTATTTCTATCAGGCCATTCCCAGTTTGTTTAAAACAGCTGCTCTCTGTTGTGCATTTGGTCAATCTCTTCAAGGATATATAATATGGAAAGTATGGAAAGGTGTCCTTATTTAACATGTAGTCTCAGATTCTCAGTGAGATCACATGCTCACACATGTTTGAATAGAAACACAGCTGCACATGGGCACATATACAAAGCGTTACTTGGAGAGCGTGCTTGATTGATTTGCCCCAGCTCATAATCACTGCACCGAGTCAGGTTTGACCAGTAGACTCCTTTCTTCTCCCAGCTCCTCACAGCCACCCTGTGATGTCACAAGTGACCCGTGACAGGCCTTGTTCACAGACTGACAAAAACATTGTGTTTATATAGAGATTTTCTTCATCTCTCAATTATTTAAAAATCTCTTTATTTGCATTCATGACAACAAATGCTCCAACTGTTGACCAGTATAAATGCTGTCCTGCCAAAACAACACTATCTGCTGTTACATGAAACTGGGTAAAAGCCTGTCTCTTTCTGTAAAGCTTTTTAAGCAATAAAACTATTAGCATCAATGTCTCGTTTTGGACTGGTTTATTTCACATGACATGTATTCTTGTCAAACTGCCACCACTGAAATCATTCAAAAAGCACTTTTTTATTGACAACAAAGAACTCTTAACAGGCAAGGGAGGATTCATGTATTTCCTCTTTCTTCTGCATTGCATATTTAGTAAAGGAGAAAGTGCCTGATTGTTTCTATAATGTCATCGGTTTAGCCGTTCAGAAGCACGTTGCTCTTTCCCAGGTAATTATTACTTGCATATTGTGGGTAAACCAAGAGGCATGATGAGATGCTGGAGGCATTATGGCAAACCCTGCTTTTACTTTACTGTGTGCTCCCTACATTAAACTGGTTATTGAACCTGGACCATCTCTCATCCTTCACTTCTACTAATGAATTACTCTCCAACTCTGGGGAAACAAACCACAAATGTGTGTATTGTATTATCATGATGTGCTAGAATTGACCTTGCTCTAAAGACTCACTGTGCTGTCTGTATTAACTTGTATTATAACAAGGTCAAGTTTATCAATTAATGTCAGTGGGCTTGGACAGCATTTAAATACTCCCGCTTCTAGAACATAAAAAAGTTTACAAACAAGAGGAGGCCATTCGGCCCATCTTGCTTATTTGGTTGTTAGTAGCTTATTGATCCCAGAATCTCATCAAGCAGCTTCTTGAAGGATCCCAGGGTGTCAGCTTCAAAAATATTACTGGGGAGTTGGTTCCAGACCCTCACACTTCTCTGTGTAAAAAAGTGCCTCCTATTTTCTGTTCTGAATGCTTCTTTATCTAATCTCCACGTGTGACCCCTGGTCCTTGTTTCTTTTTTTCAGGCCGAAAAAGTCCCTTGGGTCGACATTGTCAATATCTTTTAGGATTTTTAATGCTTGAATCAGATCGCCGCATAGTCTTCTTTGTTCGACTGAATAGATTCAATTCTTTTAGCCTGTCTGCATACAACATGCCTTTTAAACCCGGGATAATTTTGGTCACTCTTCTTTGCACTCTTTCTAGAGCAGCAATATCCTTTTTGTAATGTGGTGACCAGAAATTAACACAATATTCTAGGTGAGGTCTTACTAATGCATTGTAAAGTTTCAACATTACTTCCCTTGATTTAAATTCAACACTTCTCACAATATATCCGAGCATCTTGTTGGCCTTTTTTATAGCTTCCCCACATTGTCTAGATGAAGACATTTCTGAGTCAACATAAACTCCTTGGTATTTTTCATAAATTCCTTCTTCAATTTCAGTATTGCTCATATACAGACACAGACCAAACTGTAGTGTTTAGATGACTGGATGTGAGGAGCTTTGTGTTAACAATGGGAGAACTGGGCTGACTGGGGAGGTAACTGATGCCTATGTCAATTGTCTTATTACTGCTGTTATTACATTATAAACAGCAGTGGTGCTCTGGCTCCCTCTTGTGGTCAGTGTGAATGATGGCAGTGTGTGCAGCTATGCAAGGCACTGATGCCTGTTTCCAGGCTATACAAACACAGAGATGGATTCAATCAAACACTAAGTTCACAGTTTAATAGAAGAGTGGATTAGTTCTATTTGTATATGTGTTCTAAGCGCTGCACTTGTGTTTCAATAGGTGTCATATTATGATATTTATAATGCACATTTTTATTGCCTGTGTGCAGTACCTTACACTTTTCTGTATTAAATGTCAGTTGCCATGTGTTTGCCCAGTTCTGAATGCTGTCTAGATCATTTTGAATGACCTTTGCTGCTGCAACAGTGTTTGCCACTTCTCCTATTTTTGTGTTGTTGTAAATAACAAGTTTGCTTACTATACCAGAATCTAAATCTTTAGTGTAGATTAGGAATAGAAAAGGACCTAATACTGATCCCTGTGGTACACCACTGATTACCTCGCTCCATTTTGAGTTTTCTCCTCTAATCTGTTTTCTACATGTTAACCACTCCCCAATCCATGTGCATGCATTTCCTTGAATCCCACCTGCATTCAATTTGAGAATTAATCTTTTATGCAGGACTTTGTCAAAAGCTTTCTGAAAATCTAAATAAACCACGCCATATGCTTTGCAATTATCCATTGTCGATGTTGCATCCTCAAAAAAATTCAAGCAGGTTAGTTAGACACGATCTCCCTTTCCTAAAACCATGCTGACTGTCTCCCAGGATACTTTTACCATATAGGTAATTTTCCATTTTGGATCTTATTATAGTTTCCATAAGTTTACATATAATAGAAGTCAGACTTATTGGTCTGTAGTTACCTGGCTCGGTTTTGTCTCCCTTTTTGTGGATCGGTATTACGTTTGCAATTTTCCAGTCTGTCGGTACAACCCCTGTGTCAAGAGACTGTTGCATGATCTCGGTTAGCAGTTTGTAAATAACTTCTTTCATTTCTTTGAGTACTATTGGGAGGATCTCATCCAGCCCAGTGGATTTGTTTATTTTAAGAGCTCCTAGTCCCTTTAACACTTCTGCCTCTGTTATGCTAAAGTTATTTAAAACTGGATAGGAACAGGTTGACATGTGGGGCATGTTGTCCGTATCCTCCTTTGTAAAAACTTGTGAAAAGTAATCATTTAATATATTTGCTATTTTTTATTTTTTCATCTATGATTTTGCCATTTGTATCTCTTAGACATTTAACCTCCTCTTTGAATGTTCTCTTGTTGTTATAATATTGGAAAAACATTTTGGAATTGGTTTTAGCCCCCTTAGCAATGTTCATTTATATCTATCTCTCTTGGCCTTTCTAACTTCCTTTTTGACTTGTGTTTGCATTTCCAAATAGGAGTGGCAAACACTGTTGCAGCAGCAGAGGACATTCAAAGTGATCTAGACAGCATTCAGAACTGGGCAGACACATTTCAAATGACATTTAATAGAGAAAAGTGTAAGGTACTGCACACAGGCAATACATTTCTCCCCCTTCCTTTCTATATTGGTTAATTGTGGGCTCTATTTTCTTTTTTTTAACATCACTGAGTCCCTTGTCCCTGTGCAACCACGATGTAGAAACATATAGAGAATGTATGGGAATGGTCAATAAACACCACTGCTGTTTCTCTTAAAGCGTGTTTATTTATTTCTAATACTGGACCCTGTCTTAATACTGTATTACATTATGAATATGAATATAGCTGAATTATTAATTGTAGATAATACTTAGAATACCAGATACATATTTAGCATTAAAAAGCAATACATGTGATTTATTTAACAGTCGTTCATTATTTTGTGTATCAGCCGCCACACAAAGCTGAGCGCAGTGCGGTATACTGTAATGATGCTCCAGTCAGTCTGTCCGGACTGCACCTGAACCATCTTAAAAACACGAAGCCCCTAATAAGCTAAATTGAAAAAATTGCGCAGATATAACGAAGCTAAATTTGAACTCCTAGCTGGAGCAACGAGAGAAGGCGAGAGGGCGGGGCAGAGAAGGAGGGGGAGACGCTGCTAGGCAACCGGCTCGTGAACATTCCGCTCAGCTGAGCAGAGACCGTTAGGATTTAAAAATGCGAACGTTCCGAGCGGCGTTAGGCGCTTCGTTAAATTAACACAACGTTGCTGGCATTTTAATTTTGAAGAAAACAATATTTTAACTCAAACAGCACTGTTTAAAAAAAAAAATACTTTACTAGAAGTTCCAGACCGTTTTCCAACAAATAAAAGGTGATACGTATTTATAATAAGTATATTTGTTATGATATTAAGACTAAAGAAATGTGCTACAGTTTGGTGTATAATTTATTTATTTATTTATTTATTAAATGTTGTATTTATTTTTTAATATTGTATTGTTTTCACAAAATAACATCCATACATTATCAGTTCATCTGCTAGAGTAATCAAATCACAAATATTACTCGTCAGTAATTCATACACAGACACACTGTGGTAACTTCAAGAAGTTAAAATGTAAGGCTGGATTAAAGTTTAACCAAATAAATAAGTAAATACATTTTTATCTCTTGCTGGTGCCACGGCTTGTCTCTGTATCAATCCAGTGATATTTGAGGTTTTGTTTATTACACACTAGCAGGTGATCTGATAATCTTATTGATGTTATTTTGTGAAAACAATAACACGTTAATACTGCGCTACAAAAAATGACTCGCCGTGTTGTAACTTGTGCGGGTGATGTCATGGGTTGTCATGGCAGCGCCGATCATCACGGGAGGGGTTATCAGTGGTTGTCGGAGAAACGCTGGAGTTCCGCGGCTTCCGAGGTATCCAACCCGAATATCTAAATCATATCTAAAACATTTGATTTTAAACCGTTTTGTATAATATTTTCTTTTTCGGGGCTTCGCTAATAGTTTCTTGTTTAGTCTTTGTAGATATTGGACTGGATCATTGTTTCAACGTGTATGTCTGGGTTTTGTCCAGTAGATGGCGCTGCTGCTGCTGTTGTGATGTTTTGTTTAGCAGAATGCAGTTCACGTACCGTGTTACAAACGGGACGGCGCTGCACAGAGCGGTACAAACTGTGCAATTAAAATCTCCGGTAGTACTACAGACGGGCCGCCGATAGTCATCTCCGATTAACCCAACATGAATATAAATACAAACCCAGTGTGGTTCAAATAGCACTCACAGTGACGGCGCCGGAGAGTCTGATAGCAGTTTTAATAATATGAATGTGCCTGTGTCTGATCGAGTCTTGCATCAAGCTCTCCGTCCTCTTTATAATATAAACACATTACACCCCCCGTACTACACACGGGGTTTCCAGTGTAGTGAATTCAGTTCCAATAACTCACACACTCAAACATGAAGAGAACAACATGTTGTTAAGTAGCACTTTTTTGTGATGCTAAAACAAGGTATATATATAAGGAGTGTTGATAATTTCACCCTAAACTTGCATATTGAAAGTAGCATGTCAAAGCAAGAAGGAATCTAATAAGTAGATTATGCCTGTGTGATCACAACTCAGAGGCAGCCAGACCTATGGCATCACACATGGGACTACAGAAACTGGTACGGGATTCTGGGAATTGTAGTTTGTTTGCAGTTTTACCGTTTTGTGGCTGAACGCTGGAGGCTGCATTAGCCACTGTATTTGATTTTTTTTTATCTAACGGGAGTAATACAAACTACACTAAGCAAAAATGAAAGAGATATATTAATGTTTTATGTTTTGCATGTATTTGGATTAATACTTAATATACTTAGTTTTTGTGAACACGATCACCCACAGAACTGTATAATAAAGTTTGTTTTTAGAATTCTGTTCTTTGCATGTGTGTGTTTTATAATATGTACACCTGTCAGCACTGAGCTTTCAAAATAAGGGAGACTGCATGGGGCAGGACTCTGAAACAGGCCTTCACGGGCAGGGTTACCATATGACTTCATGCACACTAGAACACACTGGGATAGTTTAGGCTCTTCAACTTACACGCCAAAAGATTGTGGGAAGTGTAGTCCTGCTGTGAACAGTGACCAAGAGGTGTAGAATGTACCAGAATGCATTGCAATTGGAAAAGCCTGAATTGTCCCAATGAACAAGGAGTCACATGGTAACCAGAATGCATGCCTGCCACAGGCTTCCCATGGGCCCTAAAGTATGACCAATACAGACAGGAAGGAACTGCACTGCTGGAAATAGTGATTTTAGAACCCGAAATGTTAGCAAAAATAATTGCTTTTGCAAAAACGTATGTAGGAGCTGAACTGGAATTTTGATTATTAAAAAAAAGGAATTGTCACAGATAGCTGAGTTGGGTGGAGGTGTAAAAATAATCAAGCCCAGACAATGGTATGATATGACACAAGTTGTTTTCTTTTCCTTTATTTGTGTCTGCAAACCGTGGTAATCAGGACAACAAACAAAAGAAAATGTCCAAACAAAAGAGAAACGCTAACTGAAATGTGGAGAGACAAAACAAACAAACAACAAAGTAAAATTATCCAGACTCTGGGTGGCTGTCCTTGCCTTTCTGGTGTCCACCCTCCTGGTTGGCTGTCTCTCTTTTGAATTAGTTTGTTTATGTCTGTCAAAAAAGTCACAGTGAGCATTTGTTTGGTTTTATCCCTCAGTACCTCTTCCACACTCCTTTGTGCTTTCAGATACAACCCTCGACTGCTACAACACGGCCCCCTTTTATGTGCCGCGGAACACCAATCAGCAATTGGCATTTTAATCTCCTCCCAATTCTGGGACTTTGCAGGACATTCCGTGTTGTTGCCCTCAACAAAGATGGTGACCGTCCTTTCGGGACTTCCGCCCCAAAGGTAGAACTGCCACGTCACACCATCTCTGTTGGGGCCTTCTAGGCTGGCTCACAGGCCGCTGGCGGCTGGGAGGATGGCTTACAGCACGGGATCACTTTATCTCGTCACAGGAATGTATTCTTATTTTAGTTTATTTAGGTATGTATAATTATTATGGTTTATGGATTGGTATGTGCTCCTTTTCTATGCACTGCACCCTCAAGTGGTAGTTTTCTTTATAGCTAATGAACTATAGAATTCAGTGTAGAAAATAAACAATAAAGAACACAGATGACACAGTGAGGAGGAGCAGCAACAAATACAGTTCAACTGAAGACAATTAGTTTCTACTTTTGAAAGGAGTTCCTGGTATGGAACATATTGCTGTTTTGGAAGGATTTTCCACTAGTTTTATTATTGGATGTAAGTTAATAAAAGCTGACTATTCTGAAAATTGGGAAGTTTACACACCTGGAATTATTCTAGAAGTTAAGAGCTGGAAGTGATGTGAAGCACAGTGACTGTATGATGAGTTGTAATGTAGAGGATACCTAGCCTACAAAAACTAACAAGTGGGAAAATCATTTATGAAGCCACCACAATGTAAATTTAAAAGATACAAGAGAATCTGTCAGGGAGAAGTGCCCAACATAAGGGAAAGTGGACAAGCCTGGCTTTAGTGGACAGCTTTTAACTTTACACCAGCTTTTGTTTTCAAATGAACCCCCCCTCCTCCATTACTATTTCTACACATGAGGCTTCAAAATAATTAACAGTTAAACATATATTCTTAAAATAGTGAAGCCGGGCTCTAGTTTGTTTGTTGAAGCCTGGTTCATGACAATATATAAATTGTATACTGAAATAGAATTTCTATATGAAAATTGTTACCCAATACATATTTAATAAAAGGGACAAATGAGGGGGAAGGGGGGGTTTCTTCCTTAATTTTATCATGCTAAATAACTTAAGGTATAGTAATTGCCCTGTTACTGTTCAATATAAAAATAGGGTTACAGCTCAATGGAGGAAAGTCTTTGCCCCCGGGTTCACACAGTGAATTAGTGAAGGGTCCTTGAGTAACACACCAGATTGAGAATGGCCTGATCAGGGCAAATCAAAGCATTAAATACAGCAAGGATGAGAAAATCCCACTGACATGGCCATTCTGACATCACGTGTAGAATTAGTAAAGCACAAAAAAAATAAGCTTTTACAAGTAAGATTTTTATTTATCAATACACAATTTTTGGCAGTTTCCAGAAAGATACAACTCCAGCTACAAAGATAACCACTGAACACACACCCATTGCAGCTCCCAGAAGGGACCACACATTGAATTGGGCTGCAAGAGAAGAAAGAAATATTTAGAGGAATAAAAAGGAGATAGTTATATAAATTTTACTTGAACTGCAATTGTGTTCACATCATGCATATTACCACTTCTAGGCATAAAGTGAAGGGACCCATCTCTCTTCAGCTCAATTGGGCCAGAAGACACAAACACCTTTACTGCACCACCACCACCCATCCCTTCAACACTGTGACCTACAGGAGGAATTAGGAGTCCATCAAAACAAATGGACAAAAATGCATGCAAAATGTCCCCCCCCCCCTCTCAAAACAGAGCTCTTACCAAGCCTCTGTTTCCCTGGAATGCACCGTCTGCTACAGAGGCTGTCTGATGGCCGGTTTGAATCACATATCACAACACTGCAGTGGAAGTAAATCTGAAAGACAGCACACCTTGTCAAGCAAATCTAGCATCAATAGATCAGGCAGTACCATCATCCAATGAGGATTACTGAATTGAAAAACAAATATATTGCATCATAAGTGTTTCTTGCAAAAGTGCAGTTACATGTTTTCATTCCAACTCACTAAAGATTTGAGAACAGCGACCATTTGCTGCTTGCAAAGCAATCCAAACCATGCATTGTGGTACAAGACCCCCATCCCAACACTCCACTTTACCTGTCCTTTCAGTGCATCCCGGCCACTTGTGGAAGGAAAACATTTTCACTTCAAACCTCTTCAGATGGGAAGGGAACAGCACTCTTGCATTGCTGGAGACTGGGTGAAAGATGGTCAAGTACTCATCTGCAGAGTTCTCACAGCTAGAAAGAGAAAGTAGGTCAGGAGCACATCAGCCACAACTCCAATTCCTAGGTTTTGTAGCAGCAATATCATATTCAAGCATCTTACCTGTCCACAACGACATCCCACTTTGGAGAGCTATTCCTGTCAGCAGAATAGGTTGCCCAGCAGTTCTCCAAAAACAATTCAGCCTGTGGATCCCTGCTGTACAGGAGCTCTACCTCAAAATACAAGGGTCTTCGCAAGTACTTCACAACAGGGTAATCCCGAGCGCCATAGAAGTCATTGTAGGTTGAATCTGCAGAGATGCAAGGGAGAATTTTATAGGTGGAAACACACTACTAGAGCATCTATATTATTTCAATTGCCCAGTCATACCCAATGCAAGCCGCATGATGACTGCAAGGTCCCCCAAGCCAGGCTGGACTACAGGTGCAGGATTATTCTGGTACAAGAACTGTACTACCTTGGTGTCATTGACCAGATAGTGACAGGCAACTCTCAACCTGGAAAGAGGAGATGGGGTTAAGAGAGTTTCAGGCTCAGCCACAAGGATTCTCAATTTGATTGCAATCCTTACCGGTAAGATGTGAACAGCACTTCATTCTCATAAGACAGGAGGTTGTTGTCAAACTGGAATCACAAAAGGCTCAGGTTGCAATGAACTTGTAGATTTAGTATGGAGCTGCATACCAAGTTGCAGACTAGCCAATATGGTACTCAGGATCATCCCCAGCTGTGTACTAACTTTGTACCAATTTCACAATTTAAAAATAAAAAGCATCGATTATGAATATTGCAATTTCATAATTGAACACTTTATTGGGACCTCATGTTTGTTACAGTTAGTATGATACCACAAGTCTGTCTACAGAAACTGCTAGACTAATTTGGTATTGTTTTAGTAACCTCTAGGAGGGCAACAGCAGTTATTTTGGATTTGTTGCAAATACATTTGAATACACAGCTGGCGACTCTTGAGCTGCAATTGTTATTAACTCGTGTACTAGTTTAGTCCCATCCTACGTACCAACCATGGGATCTTCCCCAGTTAGTACGCTCCTTCCAGTTCACTGCCATTGACCCAAAAAGGTCTATAGGCAGCACATGCAATGCCATAACCAAGAGTCATGTGTCAACACCTTTCTCAACTGGACAAGCAGTTCAATACAAAGGTGGCATCCTTCAGATGTACACAATTCATGCAAGTAATTCAGCTGATGGAAACACCAGGTCACCATGGCTCCCCAGATTGATCCAGGGGTGTTGTGTCCAACTTGTCAATATGTTGAACCTCCTCAAAATATGGTTTTAAAAATGTGTCAATACTAACCCTTCTAGTTGTTCCACAGGAGTTGACATTGAAGTAGAAAACCGCATTGATAGCATCAGACTGAAGAGGCCGGCAACTCGGATCCCTTAGAGTTAGTTGACTTGGAGACAAGCTGGGGAAAGATTCCACTTTCACAGCGAGAGCTGCCAAGTTCCATTGGCGAAGCAATCTGAAACACAGCATTTGGATCCAGGTTAAGGAAACAGATTATAGCTTCAATACCACTCCATGCAACCTTTGGCCAATCTCAAAAGCAGCTATTCTAAAAAATGCTTGGTCTGCAGGAGAGTTACCAATCATCTTTGTAGGGAAACTGCAGGACAGAGAAAAGTCAGCCACCACAACCATGGTGCCAACATCCTTCAAGGTAAAGTCAAGCCTGCTTCTGATGCCTAAAGAACTGATCACCTACAGAGACAATACATCAGGTCAGTAATGTGTTGAACCCAAGACAACTAAAAACACATTAAAGTTCCATCACTTACTTCATATGTGGCATCAACTGAATTGTATGGCACAGTCATCCAGAAATTGGTAGTGTTGGCATTATACTTGTACAGGGCAAGCAGACTTCCACCAAGTTCTCTTGAGCCCACAAAAGGAACCCAGTTGCGACCCATGTTGCCATATGTTACCATGGTATAGAATGCAGCACCATCACAGTAGCCAGTTACTGTAGGTAGAACTGCAAGAGGAAGAGCAGTTGTCAGGGCAATGGACTGGATTGTCAGAAAAGGGTAGTTGTAGACCACAAATAGTCAGGCACTTACTGATGTCTGAGAATGGCTTCAACTACAGCAGGATGAGTAAAGGGTGTATTCTCTGGCACTATATTCAGCAAGTAGGTCAGGGGCAGAATGTAGGTTCTGGTGTCTGGAGGAGTTACCTGAAAAGAGCAAGGGTTTGTAGGATTAAACCCAAAGTCAGACAGCAAGCAACACATCCAGGAAGAAAATGTTTTTCAAAGGGCAATTGGATGGTTGAACAGGTGGGATGTTACCTTTTGCTTCACATTGGGGTCCTCAAATGGCACCTGGAGAGTGTAGGTCTTGGATCCATTGGGAAAGACATGCTCCTGGACATTATAACCTTTTAGGTTGGCTTCTGGCACAGTTAACGTCTCTGGTCCAACTATAATTTTGACCAGCTCCACATCAGGCAGGAATGTCCCCAGGGTCACATTGAACTCCCTGGCTTTAGGAACAGTGTCTGAAATTAAAGCATGCAGTTAAATGAAGGATATGAAGTGGAGCACTGCAACAAATCCCTTTGATTTACTGCATGTGGACAAGTTTTACATACTGTTTGTGACAACTGGTGGCCGAGGCATGAAAGGAGTGGTTATTGGATGAAGTACTGTGTACTTGGTCTTCTCAGGCCCATCTTGCCAGGTATGCTCCAGTATTGGTTCAATAGAGTAAGAGATCACATAGGTGTTGTCCAATACATGGCTCTGAAAGCACAGAAGCATCTTAGGAAGCAAGCTTTAAAATAAGGATTTAGAAGATGTTGAACATCTACATACCTTGTAATATCCACCATCAGCTCCCACAGGAATTTTTACAGTGATTAGCTGGGGACCGACATCCAGTTTATAATCTCTATTATGGATTGTTGCAGGGTCAAGCTTGCGACCATCAACTCCCATTTGAACATCAAGGGTAGTAATTTGTAGTGTTGGAACAAGAGGAGGTAGAACACGGGGAACATTCCATGTAATCATCTGTTCTGTGAAGGCTGTGCCATCTGACAGAAAGGAACACCATAGACTTGGTATAGAAAATTCACTTGAACGTAGAACAGTTCTTGAGCACCGTTACCCTCCATAAGCTTACTCACCAGTAGGACATGTAACTGCAGTGTCCACCATCATGACCATCCATCTTTGCTTATAAAAGGTGGTTGACCTTGGCACAGCCATTGGTACAGTTTGGATCTGTTAGAGGGGAGGGGGAATTTTACTAAAACAAAAGCAAGACTAAATCTACCTTCATAGTCTGGATATACTGTACTAGAGAACAAAGAAGCCTAGACTACTTACCACCTGAGGCTGGCTTTCTGTGGAGTTGTATGCAGCTCTAACCAGAATTCGAGTTGGTGTAGTGTTTATGCCATAGCCATTTGTCATGGCCCGAGCAACAGTCATGGTTATCTTTCTATTTGCTGGGAGATGGAACACAATTTTCCAGATGCTGTTGTCAGCAGCAGTTGCCTAGCAAAGAGAAAACCCCATTAGAATAGGGAGTTTTGAACACAAAGCATCCCCAGTCTAAAGGATTTGTCACAGCAGATGGCTTGTTTAATCAAACATGAACTAAAACTGAAGGGTGAAATTAACAAGGTATCACTGAAACCGTTATATGATCAAACGTCTAATGGAACAGAGAATCCTCAAATACAACTGCGTACGAAAGAGCCTACGTGAAAGCATGTGGTCTGGATCGGATACAGGCAGAGTTTGTAGCCACTCATTTGTACTGGACCTTAATCAGTGTACCAAAACTTTAGGATAATACTTGAAATTGCTCCTATACAGCAGACTTCAAAAAGGCTTATCAGGGACACATTTATCATGAAGGGTTTATAACCCTGCACATATGAAGCCACTACCTCAGTGGTTGAAATACAAGGCTTACACACTGACAAGAAAGTGTTAACTTCACCACAATCATGGTTTTACCAAAACAAATCACAGAATATATTTATACAAAGCCAATGCCTTAAATGTTACACAGTTCCAATATGACCACCCTCTTGGGAGACAGGTTAAAGTTAAGGGGGCCGTTAGATTTTGCTTCCTCTAGATGAGACAGTAGAGTAGACCTCAATTAGGCAAGACCAAGGGGATGTGAATGAAGCAAATGCAAAGTCACATGATTCTACCTCAGGGTATGCAAGGGACCAATCAGGATCATCTTGAACAAAGTTTGGCTCAATAAGTGGCACACCTCTTCTCACAGAAACCTAAAGAATATTGAAATTAGTCATGAGTGAAGCACTTCTGTAAGGACAATTAAAATACCCACACAACCCAACAAGTTATACTGAAACAGCATTATCACATCCTGACAGCCTTTACCTCCATGTAGTTTCTTTCACACAAAATCTCCCTCTCCACCCATGAAGAATAGCGGCATGTCATGCTCTGAACATAGGAGGAAGCTGAAGTCATAGCACTGTTTGAGAAGACACTGATTTGTACTGTCAGCTTGTAGGTCTCATCATTCTGGAAACAAAGGCTAAAGTTAGTCCCAGCATGTCACCATTAGAAACAAGTTTACAAGAAATAAAATGACGACTCACTGTGTTCCGAGCAAAGCAGCTCAGCACAGAAGCAAGGAACTTGGCATTTCCCAAGAAGTCAACAGTTAAGCTATATCCACACTGTGCAGCCAGTCTTGGAGAGAGGGAGACAAGCACCCCCTTATTGTCTATAGAAAGAAATTCAGATGGCCTTTTAAGAAACTGTACACGTGATCAAGCAATGTAGAGATATAACAAAGTGAACACCCCCACCGCCACGTCCCATCTACTTTTCGCAATTTTTTAAAAAACTATTTATATTTGTAGAATTATACGCCCATTCGGAACAATAGGTTTAGAGTAAATAATTTCTAATTCTGCGCACTTGAGGTCAACAAATCTGACCAAGGTTGTAGCAGCACAGGT
>NW_026708166.1:0-118879 GCF_902713425.1 Acipenser ruthenus | reverse complement strand
GAAATAATCGGCAGTGGAACCAAAGGGGTGAGGCGCACTCGACCAGGCGCTACACGCTGGCAGTCTGGGCATGTGGCTACATATTTCGACACATCAGTATGAAGACCTACCCAATAGAATCGAGCCAATATCCATTCCCTTGTCTTGTCAGTTCCGAGGTGCCCCACAAAAGGGATATCATGCGCCAGCCTCATGACCTCGGTCCGACAAGACGGGGGAACCAATAATTGTGTTACAGGCTGTCTTGTGCCCACGGCTAGATTTACGCTATGTAGCAATTGCCCCTTGATACTGAAGTGTGGATATACTAGCGCCCCAGTGCCATCAACATCCTTACCTTCAATAGACCGGACCTGCCCCTAAGCGTGCACTAGTGACGGGTCATTATGTTGGCCCCACACTATGTCCGCGCTTGAGTACCACATGTCCGGTATATTGAGAGGGGCTGGAATAACCTCTGCCCTAGTCGGCCCAGTAACCTCGCTCTCTCGGTCACACTGCATTCCGACTCCTTTTGACTGGCGTTTGTTACCATTCAAACATTCTCCCACCAGACCCCAGCCTTGTCTCAGGGATGCTCCCTCCCATTATGCGGTCCGTCTCTCCTTATTTGTCTTTCTAGGACGGAAAATAGGAGAAAACATTTCAGCTTGAAAAGGAAACACATCACAAATTCATTCCCTTTTCTGTTCTTCTGCCACGTTTACGTGTGCGGTTGAGACTGCCATTATTTGCATTAATTCTTTAAATTTTGACCAGTCTTGGCCCAGAATAACTGGGTATGGCAACCTTTCCGCCACCCCTACAACCAGGTGACGTTTTATCGGTCCTACCGATAAATATTCTTTTAGTGTGGGGTATGCCGCCGTGTCTCCATGGATACAGGAGATGTATGCCACCTGACCTCGTGGCCACCACGACACACCGCCCAAGAGAGTTGTTCTAATTAAGGTTTGCTCACAACCCGTGTCCACTAAGGCGTGGGTTTTCACATTGCCTAAAACCACATCAATCAAACAAGGCCCCTCCCGACCAATTTTCCCCACACTTACCTATCTCAGGTGCCCAATTACATGCGGCTACGTCACAATCCATGGCAGCGGGGCATGACCTGGTGGTGTTGGAGGAGAGAGAGGTGAGGGTCGGCTATTCCGAAGGGCAGGAGCCGACAGTTTCCCGGTCCAGGCAGAAACTAGGGAGTCCTCGTAATCCTCGGCCAGTTTCACCGCGGCCTCCAGGGTGTCGGGGTTGTGGCGCTGTATCCAAGCCTGGGTATCGGCGCCGAACACATGGCAGAACTGTTCCACCACTATTGCTTCCCCCATTTGCACGTTGGTTTAAGTCTCGGGGGTCAGCCAGTGCACCATGTGGTCACATAACCGCTCTGCAACCACCCTGGGGTGTGTCTTCTGAGATCTTCGGTACTCCCTAAACTGAACCCGGTGGGTCTCTGCCGTTATGTTGAGGCGGCGGAGAATGGCCTGTTTGACCAGGTCATAGCTGGCAGCGTTGAGGTCGCTCATCGCCTGGTAGGCTGCCTGAGCTTCCCCAATCAGGCAGGGTCCCAGCTGGCTTGCCCAGAACTTCCGCGGCCAAGCCGCAGTGGTAGCCAGCCGCTCAAACGCCACCAAGTACGCCTCCGGGTCGTCCTCCGTCGACATCTTCATCGCCCAAACCTTCGGTGCCGACATCGCTGGTGCTGCGGTAGGGGCTGGCACTGTGGATAATGCCAGCCCTACCCGTTCAATGAGCGCGGTGTAGTGCTCCTCTCTCCTTTGCATCCTGTCTGCTCTCCAGTGCCTCCAGCAGCTCCGCTAATGCGTTGCGATCCATCCCACTTCTAACACCACGTGTGACAAAGTGGTAATTAGTAGCAGGTGTATAGCAGGTGCAGTGCGGATGCAGTAATTCTAAATAACAAACAGACAAAAAAGTACGGGTGAAATTAGGGTTTTAATGATTAGAAATCCAATTGTCTGATGATCAGCCGGAAAACAATAATGAACTGGCAATACACAGCAATGTGTATTGCACAGTAATGAAAAAGGGTCGCAGTCCCGCAAACAATAAACACGGTACAAAACACACACAATTAGACACACACGATCACAGGTCCAAAGTGAGTGCTCTCAGTGCTTGTGGTGAAGTACAATATATTATGTGCTATTGGTGAAAACAAGTGCTGTGGTGATCCGGCTTTGTGCTGGCCCCTGGCGACAGCTCCAGATTTGTTTAGCCGTCTGCTATTTAACAAAACAAACACAGAGTTACTAAACAGAAAACACCAACAAAACCCTCACAAACTCTTTATTTCAGTTTGGGGATATCTCCCGGTCCTTCCAGTCTCCTCGTAACACTGAAACCCAAGTGAAGGAAAAGATTTACAATTCTCCAGCCCCTTTTATGTGTTTATGCATGACCCCTTGGTAAACGATTACAGCTGACTCTATTGCTTGCAGCTGCTACCTTGTTTACCTTCCAGGTCAATAAGTTCCCGCATCGGAGTCTCGTTTTTTTCCAGGCTGACTGACCACCCGACCCAGGGAATAAACTGTCAGACCAACCTGTCCAAAGCCTTTCCCTTTCACTACTTAGTACCCTCACAGGTCGAGAGGGAGATTTACAACCAGAACTCATTATATTTCCGTCACACATGGCTACCTGTCATTTGTGTGAAGAAAAAATATTTAAAATAATTAAAACACAATTGAATTAAGACAAAACCAGAAACATTTATTGTGTATACATCCGCAGTGTAATATAGTCCCAAATGTAATATTATTTAATTCATTGTTTGCTTATTTAAAATACATTGCACACGTTAGTCTATTGTGAGTTTCTGCATCGAAAGTGCCATCTCACTAGTTACTAGAGGACTGAGCACAAGCTGTAATGATGGGCGGAGTTTCAAATGACACTAAGGAAGTAAGGAGATCAGCTGCCATGGAGACTGAAGCCAGATCTTGAAGTGAGTTTGTGAACTCGTTATATGCGAGGCACACATATTCTAGTACATTTTCATGCTTTTGGATCTCAAAATATTTTTTTGTTAGTTGTCGGACACCCTCGCGTCCAAGTCGTGCCAGATTAATTTGACGATCGAACCAGACTTTACACACCAATCCAACCGCGGTGTCAGGGGACAGTACCTCAGTTTCCCGCAGACGCTTAAAATCCAGGCCGGTAATTCTGGGGGTAGTGTCTGGCCTTGTCGTTACCTGCTTTTCTAAGAGTTTTCCTGACTGACAGGAATACGTTCCTGTTCGTTTTAAACTCACTGTCAGCAGAGATGTTAAAAGTTCTACTGTTAAAAAATGTATTTAGTCCAGCTCAGCATTATAAAACTGGAGACTGAATACAGTCACTGGCATAAAATGTTGTTGAGATTTTTTGGACTTATTTCCATGAAATGAATGTCCATATTTTTTTCTTTAAGTACATTAATCAGCCCATGCTGTATTTTTTGTGTGTTTTTTTTTCAAGCTTTGTTTTTTTTTTATTTCATTTAGTTGTTCCTCATCTACTGTTATGTGTCTACTCTTGCTGGTGCACTTATTTCCTTTATTTTTTTCAGATGGACGGCTGTCTTCACTCAGAAAGCTGGTGTTGTACCAGTTATGTGGAGTTTCATCCCCAAATATATTAAAGGAAATAGGTCAAATGCCACTCATTTTTGGCTGTGGTTTTGTAACTAATAACAAATAAAATGGCAGTTTATCATGGAATTTAGAATGTACTGGTGCGTAGTGATTTATTTAGTGTGAAGTGGCTCATTAGTATGCAAGCCGTGCGATACGCTATATATATGCATGTGATGGTCATGTGATGCTGTTTAACCAATCATAGATTGTTATTTTTCCAAATATATATATATATATATATATATATATATATAAATATATATATATATATATATATATATATATATATATATATATATATATATATATATATATATATATATATACAGCTCTGGAAAAAATTAAGAGGCCACTGCAAAATTATCAGTTTCTCTGGTTTTACTATTTATAGGTATGTGTTTGGGTAAAATGAACATTTTTGTTTTATTCTATAAACTACTGACAACATTTCTCCCAAATTCCAAATAAAAATATTGTCATTTAGAGCATTTATTTGCAGAAAATGACAACTGGTCAAAATAACAAAAAAGATGCAGTGTTGTCAGACCTCGAATAATGCAAAGAAAATAAGTTCATATTCATTTTTAAACAACACAATACTAATGTTTTAACTTAGGAAGAGTTCAGAAATCAATATTTGGTGGAATAACCCTGATTTTCAAGCACAGCTTTCATGCGTCTTGGCATGCTCTCCACCAGTCTTTCACATTGATGTTGGGTGACTTTATGCCACTCCTGGCGCAAAAATTCAAGCAGCTCGGCTTTGTTTGATGGCTTGTGACCATCCATCTTCCTCTTGATCACATTCCAGAGGTTTTCAATGGGGTTCAGGTCTGGAGATTGGGCTGGCCATGACAGGGTCTTGATCTGGTGGTCCTCCATCCACACCTTGATTGACCTGGCTGTGTGGCATGGAGCATTGTCCTGCTGGAAAAACCAATCCTCAGAGTTGGGGAACTGTGGGAGGGTAGTGGGTGGAGCTTTAGGGAAGGACCAGAAATGACAGTACACAGGAGCCGGAAGTGTCGTTTAGTCCTTGGAGCCCTGTACCATCAATGGTACAGGCAGGATTTTATTTTAACAAACAAAAATAGAACAGTCCAGTATTTCAGAAAATAAACAAGAAAACCACCTGGAATACCAGCAATGGTAAACTCAGGTTTCAAATAAAAAGAATAAACAAAAATGTCTCGTTACAAACAACAATAAAGGAAGCACTGGGTTTCTCCATGCTACTGCAGTGGGTTTCCTCTCACCGCCTCTTGGCCCCCTTCCACGGATTACTGGCTTGTCCTGGGTTTCCTCCACTGTGGCAATCCACCAAAGTTCCTTAAAGTTTCAAGCTTCTGCGAATTACAGCAGTTTGATAAAACAAAACAACAACAAAGCACAGCACGTGTTTTCAGTTCAGGACAGGGGGCCGAATGGCAAAACCATACTGCTTAAATACTGCCAAGTCCCACCCCTGCAATCAGCACGCTGCCTCACGTCAGCCAATCGATGAGAACAGCACAGCTGATTGCAATGATGGGACCTGACGGCCGCATGGTTCCACCTTGGTCCAAGATGGCCGCCTGACCCGGAACTTCCTGTATGGTCAGAGTTCAGCCTCCTGACCCATTCACGGTCAAACCTACACAGCGCTGCCGGTGGTCGGGAGGGCGAATTACAACAGGGACTCCTTTCACTCCTGTCACACATCCCCCCCCTCAGAGTGGAGCCGTAGGCACACTCGGCCAACCCTAACTCCCCTAAATGACCCCCCTCCCTTGAAAAAAAATCAGCATTTTGATGCTCCTTACCCGAACGATGTTTAACAGTGAAGTTAAAGGGTTGCAGCGCCAGACTCCACCGAGTAATCCGGGCGTTCGTGTCCCTCATCATGTTTAGCCACTTAAGAGGATCGTGATCTGTGACAAGAGTGAAGGACCGCCCCAGGAGATAATATCGAAGACAGTTTGTGGCCCATTTAATGGCCAGGCACTCCTTCTCAATAACTGAGTAGTTGCGCTCCCTTTGAGCCATTTTCCTGCTAATGTATAGCACGGGGTGTTCTACCCCATCGATCTCCTGGGACAAGACGGCCCCCAGACCGACATCCGAGGTGTCTGCCTGGAGGATGAATTCCCTGTCGAAATCTGGTGAAACTAGTGCAGGGGCTTGGCAAAGTATCCGCTTTATCGTGTCAAACGCTTCCTGACACTCATCTGACCATTTTACAGTGTTTGGGGCGCTCTTCTTAGTGAGGTCAATCAAGGGGCTAACAATGGTGGAAAACTCGGGGATAAAACGGCGATAATAGCCTGCCAGCCCCAAAAGTGACCTCACTTGAGCCTTGGTTCGTGGGACCGGAGTGTCCACCAAGGCCTGGACCTTGGAAGCCACTGGTTTCACCCGACCATTACCCATGCTAAAGCCAAGATATTGGGTCTCTTGTTTGCCAAACGCGCATTTGCCTAGGTTGACTGTTAGCCCCGCCTCCCTCAAAGACTGCAGGACAGCCGCCAATCTATCAAGGTGCTCCTTCCAGGTAGAGCTAAAAATAACCACGTCATCAATATATGCTGCCGCATACTGATGATGGGGACATAACACCTTGTCCATCAGTCTCTGGAAGGTAGCTGGGGCCCCATGCAAACCGAAGGGCATGGTCTTGAAATGAAACAAGCCATCCGGGGTAGCAAATGCGGTTTTCTCCTTGGAGCTGGGTGTTAACGGGATCTGCCAATATCCCTTTGTCAGGTCCAGAGTGGACAAGAACCTCGCCTTACCCAGTCTGTAGAGGAGCTCATCCACTCGAGGCATGGGGTACGCATCGAACTTAGAGATAGCGTTCACCTTTCTAAAGTCCACACAGAAACGAGTGGAGCCATCCTTCTTAGGTACCATTACCACAGGACTACACCACTCGCTCTGGGAAGGCTGCACTACTCCCAGCTCGAGCATACTGGCCACTTCCCGGCGCATTACACCCCGCCGACTTTCCGGGATCCGGTAAGGCCTCTGACGCACCCGAACACCTGGCGGAGTAATAATGGCATGTTCAATAATGTCAGTTCTACCGGGCAACTCAGAAAAAACATCACTGAATTCCTCAATCAATTGACCCAGCTCCTGTTTCTGACGGGGAAGTAACTGTTTCCCCATCGAAATCTTAGTTGTTTGACCAGATGGCCCTGCCTCAGGACCAAAATCCTCCTCGGGGCTATCATTAGCAATAAACAGGGCTTCTCTGTCTCTCCAGGGTTTTAACAAATTTACATGATAAATTTGGAGTGGTTTTTGATGGTCGGGCTGCCTGATTTCATAATTCACTCTCCCTATAGACCGAACCACCTCATAAGGCCCCTGCCACTTGGCAAACAACTTAGATTCGGCTGTGGGAAGGAGCAGCAGTACCTTATCTCCAGGTCGAAAAGTCCGAATTCGTGCTTTTTGATAGTACTGGTGCTGCTGCTGCTGAGCATTGCGCAGGTTCTCTTGAGCCAAACGACCGACTAATTCTGAGCGATCTCTTAGCAGTAGTACGTATTTGACTACATTTTTAGAAGTAGAGGTTTGGTCCTCCCACCCTTCTCGCACGAGATCGAGAATGCCTCGGGGTTGTCTCCCATATAGCAGCTCAAACGGGGAGAACCCTGTTGAACTCTGTGGCACCTCTCTTACTGCGAACATCAGGAAGGGGAGGAGTTTTGCCCAATGTTTTTGTTCCTGGTTCACAAATCGCCTCAGCATCTGCTTCAGGGTCTGATTAAACCTTTCCACCAGGCCATCTGTCTGCGGATGGTACACAGAGGTCCTGATGGGACGGATTTTCAAAATTTTGTATACTTCTTTGAGGGTATCGGACATGAAGTTGGTTCCCTGATCCGTCAGAATCTCTTTGGGCACCCCTACTTTAGCAATGATCTTAACTAGTTCTTTAGCAATGGCAACGGCACTAGTGGAGCGCAGTGGCACCGCCTCTGGATATCGAGTAGCATAATCCACCATTACTAGAATGTGCGTATTTCCAGAGTCGGCGGGATGCACTGGGCCCACTATGTCCATGGCTATGCGATCGAAGGGAGTACAAACCAGGGGCAGTGGGACCAGCGGGGCCGGGCGAACCCGCCCCGGCGCTACTCTCTGGCAATCGGGACACTCCGCTACATATTTCCTCACATCCACGTGGAGTCCCATCCAATAAAACCGGGTCAGTATTCGTTCCAAGGTCTTTTCCCGCCCCAGGTGGCCAGAAAAGGGAATATCATGTGCCAACCGCATGACCTCCCGGCGGAAAGACCCCGGAACCAATAATTGGGTTACAGGCTGTCCTATGCCCGGGGCTTGGGATACCCTATACAGCAAATGCCCCATCATGATGAAGTGAGGAAATGTGAGCGGCCCGCAGCCTTCAACTTCCTTCCCCTCGACAGACCGAACCCGCCCCCGGATGTGCACCAGAGTGGGGTCGTTACTTTGCTCCCACTCTAGGTCCACACCCCGGTCCCAGAATTGCGGTATGCCGAGCGGGGCCACAGTAGCTTCTGCTCTAGGGATCTCAGTAACCCGCTCCTGCTGGTCACACTGGACACCCACCCCCTTCTGTGTTCGTTTGACAGGCAAAGCAGACTCTCCCACCAATCCCCAGCCTTGCCTCATTAATGCCCCCTCAAGTTTCTCGGCCCTCCGCTCTCTTTTAGTTTTATGGAGCCGGAACCTGGAAGTAAATATGTCGGCCTGCAAGGGGAAGATCCGGCCAATTGGATCCCCCGTTGCGACCACCTCTTCTACAATAGGTGGCCGAGCCGTATTGACCTTAACTTGTGTATAGTAAGGCCAATCTCGAACCAAAATTACTGGGTATGGCACCTTTTTAGCGACGGCCACGACTACATGGCACGTCCCACTTTCCACAGTCATTCTAACTTTAGTGGTAGGATACGCCTTGGTTTCTCCATGAATACACAAGATGGTCACAGACCCCTGTGGCCGCCAGGGCGTACCCTCCAAGAGAGCAGACCGAATTATAGTGTGACTACACCCTGAGTCCACTAATGTGTGGGTACTCATATTACCAACAACTACATTAATAATGCAAGGCCCCTCCCGACCCCTTCCCCTGTACTCACCACCCTCTGCGTCCGGACATCGCAAGGCCACGTCACACTCCATTGCGGCAGGACAGAATCTCGCAATGTGTCCCACCTCATGGCACCGGAAGCAGGTAGGGGAAGGCAACGCTGTGGGAGATGGCTGCTTGTCCCTTGGTCCACCACTGGGGGGGGGGGTCCAGGGATTCTCTCTGGCCCAGCTGGGAGCTAACCTCGGTCTCCACTTTGGAGTCGAGGCGCTCAAAGGGACGGGGAAAACTGAAGGCCTCGCTGCAGTCCTTGGGTGCGCTGGTAAAGGGCGATGTTTCACTGGGACTGCTGGGGCTGGACTGGGGTCCACCCGAAGCAGTGAATCCTCGAAAGCCGCCGCCAGCTCGACGGCTTTGTCCATCGTCTCGGGACTGTGGCGAGCGACCCAGGCTCGAGTCTCCAGTTCCAACACCTCCAGGAACTGGTCGACCCCCACAGACTCCATGATTTGTTGGGTGGTCCATTCAGTGGGACGCAGCCAGCGGGTCAGATGGTCCCAGAGTTGCTGGGCCGCGATGCGGGGCCGGGTTCCCTCTGGACGCTTGTAGGTCCGGAAACGCCGGCAATGCGTTTCCGGGGTGATATTGAGGCGTTGGAGGATAGCTGCCTTCACCTGGGGATAATCCTCCGCTGCCACATTGCTCAGGGCCCGGTATGCTGCCTGCGCCTCACCAGTCAGACAGGGGGCGAGTTGTGCCGCCCAACATCTGGCTGGCCACCCTGACACTGTAGCCACCCACTCAAACGTGGTCAGGAAGGCCTCCGGGTCATCTTCTGAGGTCATCTTTTGCAGCCGGATTTTGGGCGTCGGCTGCGCTGGTCCAGCTGCTGCGGCCGGGACCTGGGCTTGGGCCTGGGCCTGGGCCACTACCAGGTTCTGAATGGCCAGACACATGGCCGCCATCTTGTCAGCCATCGCGGTCAGATGGGCTGAACGCTCAGCATCCCTCTGAGCATCCCGTTCTTCCCGACGCTGCTCTACACCATCACGGTGTCTCTCCTGATCCTCCAAGACGGCTTGCAGGGTGTGCCGGTCCATGCTCACCCCACTTCTGACACCACCTTGTGGGAGGGTAGTGGGTGGAGCTTTAGGGAAGGACCAGAAATGACAGCACACAGGAGCCGGAAGTGTCGTTTAGTCCTTGGAGCCCTGTACCATCAATGGTACAGGCAGGATTTTAATTTAACAAACAAAAATAGAACAGTCCAGCATTGCAGAAAATAAACAAGAAAACCACCTGGAATACCAGCGATGGTAAACTCAGGTTTCAAATAAAAAGAATAAACAAAAACGTCTCGTTACAAACAACAATAAAGGAAGCACTGGGTTTCTCCGTGCTACTGCAGTGGGTTTCCTCTCACCGCCTCTTGGCCCCCTTCCACGGATTACTGGCTTGTCCTGGGTTTCCTCCACTGTGGCAATCCACCAAAGTTCCTTAAAGTTTCAAGCTTCTGCGAATTACAGCAGTTTGATAAAACAAAACAACAACAAAGCACAGCACGTGTTTTCAGTTCAGGACAGGGGGCCGAATGGCAAAACCATACTGCTTAAATACTGCCAAGTCCCACCCCTGCAATCAGCACGCTGCCTCACGTCAGCCAATCGATGAGAACAGCACAGCTGATTGCAATGATGGGACCTGACAGCCGCATGGTTCCACCTTGGTCCAAGATGGCCGCCTGACCCGGAACTTCCTGTATGGTCAGAGTTCAGCCTCCTGACCCAATCACGGTCAACCCTACACAGCGCTGCCGGTGGTCGGGAGGGGGCGAATTACAACAGGGACTCCTTTCAATCCTGTCACAGGAACATTGTCAGAGCAGAAGGAAGCAAGTTTTCTTCCAGGACAACCTTGTACTTGGCTTGATTCATGCGTCCTTCACAAAGACAAATCTGCCCGATTCCAGCCTTGCTGAAGCACCCCCAGATCATCACCGATCTTCCACCACATTTCACAGTGGGTGCGAGACACTGTGGCTTGTAGGCCTCTCTAGGTCTCCGTCTAACCATTAGACGACCAGGTGTTGGGCAAAGCTGAAAATTGGACTCATCTGGGGGTGCTTCAGCAAGGCTGGAATCGGGCAGATTTGTCTTTGTGAAGGACGCATGAATCAAGCCAAGTACAAGGTTGTCCTGGAAGAAAACTTGCTTCCTTCTGCTCTGACAATGTTCTCCAACTCTGAAGATTGGTTTTTCCAGCGGGACAATGCTCCATGCCACACAGCCAGGTCATTCAAGGTGTGGATGGAGGACCACCAGATCAAGACCCTGTCATGGCCAGCCCAATCTCCAGACCTGAACCCCACTGAAAACCTCTGGAATGTGATCAAGAGGAAGATGGATGGTCACAAGCCATCAAACAAAGCCGAGCTGCTTGAATTTTTGCGCCAGGAGTGGCATAAAGTCACCCAACATCAATGTGAAAGACTGGTGGAGAGCATGCCAAGACGCATGAAAGCTGTGCTTGAAAATCAGGGTTATTCCACCAAATATTGATTTCTGAACTCTTCCTAAGTTAAAACATTAGTATTGTGTTGTTTAAAAATGAATATGAACTTATTTTCTTTGCATTATTCGAGGTCTGACAACACTGCATCTTTTTTGTTATTTTGACCAATTGTCATTTTCTGCAAATAAATGCTCTAAATGACAATATTTTTATTTGGAATTTGGGAGAAATGTTGTCAGTAGTTTATAGAATAAAACAAAAATGTTCATTTTACCCAAACACATACCTATAAATAGTAAAACCAGAGAAACTGATAATTTTGCAGTGGTCTCTTAATTTTTTCCAGAGCTGTATATATATATATACAGTATATAAAAATACATCATTGCTCCGACTGCCCACATTTTAGAAACTCCTGTCCTGACCAATGCTTTAAGAGCAACACAGAAGCCAGGACCAGATGACGTAGTTGGAAATGAAGTGGAGATAGACTGAGAGCAGAGGGTAGAAGACATTTCTTTACAGAGAGGGGTGAGGGGATAGAATGGGTTACTTAGTCATGTTGTTGATGCTGAATCATTGAAATCCTTTAAGACCTGACTTGACAAAGTTTTGATATTAATCAGTTACTAGGAACCGGAGCACTGATGGGCTGAATGACCTCCCTTCGTATATTCCTGTTGTTCTATGTTAATTGAGCCCCTTACCTTGATGTTGCCAGTAATTCTGTGTGTTTCTAATGCATTATCTGTGCTAAGGTGCGCTGGCCTGAGTTCAGAAGCTAGCCTTCAGTTCAAGGTGCCAGCAAGAGACATGTATTTGAAAAAAAAACACATTGGAAATGTGAAAAAATGCCAAGTCATCAAAAGTGCCCAGCCATTTAAAATGGAGGTATCAAAAACACAAGCCAAGTTTCAAGAAACCGAAGGACGGCGCACAAGGAGGTTAAGAGACTTGCTCATCAGGAACACACAGAGTGAGTTAGTGGCTAAGCCGGGATTTGATCCGGGCTCCTGGTATAAAACCCCTTTCTTTAAGCACTGTCCCAGAATGTTACAGTATGTTTAACAAAATGTTGTATAACATGACATTGCAATATCAGATTGGAATGCAGCACTGTAAAATGTAGAACTATTTGTACTTACTGTACAGCTGGCCCAATTGGTTCGGCGGGCCATTCCTCGTCGAATTTGTGTGTAATTCAGAACTTTGCGAAGCATGCATTAATCCCATAGAAGAATCAGCGATCAATTGTAATGTAATACAATGGACAGATTGGTGATAGACTGAATAAAACAAGTATTTTCTTAAAACAACAGGAAAGATAACCACATAATAGGCCTAATATTTATTTAGTTATAAAATATGCTGAATAAGATGTCTGTGTTATAAAGTGCCAGCACAGCTTTTCTTCAGTTCATATACTGTATCAAAAGGGAGAGACAGAAACGGAAGATAGACTGAGAAGTTGTTTACAGTTTGAACAACAACGGTACTGTATTTACTGTAGAAATGTTGCATGAATCACTAGTATAGGGAATTGGGGGACATGCTGTAGGAGCGTTATATCCGAGGCATTATATTTAAGTTCGTTAATCGAGAGTCTTATAGCGAGGGAGCACTGTGTGTGTGTGTGTATATATATATATATATATATATATATATATATATATATATATATATATAGTGGCAGACAAGGGGGAAAAGGAGAGCAATGTAGTCCAGGAGGAGCCAAAAGACTACATCCCCCAGAATACCATGGGAGAGAGCCACGATGCAGTGCATGTGGCTCTATTTGTGAATGAATGCCACCTGCCTAATTTAAAAGAAAATGTTTGTTCTAGGCAGTCTCCAGTCTGTGTGAAGAGAGGCTGTCACAGTGAAGAGACCTGTGTGGTCTGGGAAAAAAAGGTACTGTGTGGACCTTTTCTGTTTGTGGTGTGTTTTTTAAACACTATTTTGTTTTTACCGGAAACCGGAAAACGGTGTAGCTGTCCTGTTTATAGTAGGGATTTTCCTTAAAAGTTTAGTTAGCATTAAAAGGCATACAACATGCCTTTTAAACCCGGGATAATTCTGGTTGCTCTTCTTTGCTGCTCACCCTTTTTGTAGCGAGGTGACCAGAATTGAACACAATATTATAGATGAGGTCTTACTAATGCATTGTAAAGTTTTAACATTACTTCCCTTGATTTAAATTCAACATTTTTCACACTATAGCCGAGCAACTTGTTGGCCTTTTTTATAGCTTCCCCACATTGTCTAGATGAAGACATTTTTGAGTCGACATAATCTCCTAGGTCTTTTTCATAGATTCCTTCTTCAATTTCAGTATCTCCCATATGATATTTATAATGCACATTTGTATTGCCTGGGTGCAGTATCTTACACTTTTCTCTATTAAATGTCACTTGCCATGTGTCTGCCCAGTTCTGAATGCTGTCTAGATCATTTTGAATGACCTTTGCTGCTGCAACAGTGTTTGTCACTCCTCCTAATTTTGTGTCGTCTGCAAATTTAACAAGTTTGCTTACTATACCAGAATCTAAATCATTAATGTAGATTAGGAACAACAGAGGACCTAATACTGATCCCTGTGGTACACCACTGGTTACCTCGCTCCATTTTGAGGTTTCTCCTCTAATCAGTTATTTCTGTTTTCTACATGTTAACCACTCCCTAATCCATGTGCATGCATTTCCTTGAATCCCTACTGCATTCAGTTTGAGAATTAATCTTTTATGCTGGACTTTGTCAAAAGCTTTCATGTAGTATATTGTACAGTGCTCGAGTCCTGGTGGAACGCACCAAAATGGAGTTCTGCCACCTTTTTTGGAACCTTTTTGAAAGCAAATTATTTTCGAATTTGAACACACACATGTGAAAATGTATCAAAGAATATCACTGTTGCCTCGTTCTGCATGTTGAGACAGCAAACTCGCGCTGTCTGTGTGTGGTCACAGACTCACGTCAACCTCTCTGTGTGCTCATTGGAAAAGACAATAACGGTGGATGGGCAATAACAACAATCTGTTCATGTTTATTTGTTCAATCTATCTGCAGAACTCCACTGCACCACTGATAGTAATGTCTGATAAAAAGCGTAATGGGATACTGTCCTAGTTTTCTGTCGTTAACAAGAAGCCGAAAAACAACTTTGACAGCTAAGTTAAATTTCCAGATTTCCACATAAGTGCACTCTACTGTACTTATTAACAATAAATACATAAAAACAGCAGGGGTCTAACTGTTACAGTATGTACACTTTAGTACTGTACGGTATGTGCATGTTTGTTATATAAATTCATGAAGACCTTTTTAGTTAATATATGTTTGAAACACTAGTCTTACCATATATTAAAGTTAAGAAAAGTAACATTTATTTAGTGTTTGTGACCACTGATTTATATACACAATATTTAGAAATTACAGAAGCAAATGTAAAAAAACCCATAAAATATCAATTTATTTAACTTTTACTCATTATATACTGTGGGAAGAGGGATATGATTTTTGTTTCTAGTATGTGCTGACCATGATTTACACTTACAGTCACTTCCACATATGCTTCAAGCCTAGTAATTGTTGGTAGCTGCATGCAGATATTTGCCTAGCCATGTTATATCATCTTCAATTTTGAACAATACCAGTTTTTATTTAATTCAGTAAAAACATTTTACATTGTATGAAGAGTTAAAATAGTAAATGTGAATTTATTGATAAGAAACGTAAGTTACAAATTATAGGTGTAATCCTAGTTAGACAAGCTGTTAATAAAGACATGATACTGTATTAGCGGTTATTTAATTTTAAACATCATAAACTATTATGTTTAAAATTGTTTTGGGGGAAATATATAAGTGTAAAACTGTAGGACCAACAGCACTATGGAATACAGCCTGCTGTTTTGAGAATAGTATTGAAACTTGTTTTCAATGAACTGATATGCATGTGCATACAAATAAAACACACACACAGTGTACATAACGCTTCAGTACCGCTGTCAGATGTGCTTTGCAGAGTGACATTATATACAGTGCAAGACTGTATATCGCTTTCAATTCGAAGATGACCGCCAAGGCAATACTTTTGGGATATGCCTGCTTGTCAAGTATTTGTTGAGCATTTTATATCAAAGCTGCTGATATTCCCCTCCATGGAGTAACGTCCTTGAAGGATGAAGGACCCGAGATACACTGCTCTAAGAATCATTCTCTGGGTGAACATTAGTGAAGAGGGGCACTCGTCTAGAACACAATCTCACGTTAACAGGACCAATCTATCTTTTAAAGACTAAAGTCGAACATGCATTCATCTTTACTTCAGTCTCTTTCATTACTTTACTCCCTCAAACATCCCTTTGAAAACGCTGATACATCCTTTTGTGGAAGACCGGAATGGAAAGGAAGAAATAATCGGCCAGCTAAATATCTCCTCTAATGACCAATAACGAGAAAAAAGGTTCTCAAATTCCCATTGCCTTTCTGATAATGGCTCCATTGTTTTCACCCTGGAGCAGAAAGTGAAACCTATTTAACAAGTATAGTCTCCCCAGAGCAGGTAACCTGAAAGATGGCATTATGTCCCTTTAAGAATCTCTGCTCCTATCATGCCCCCGTCTAGCTGACTTTCATCTACTGGACAATCATTCAATACATCGCATGTCTAGTCTTTCCATCATAATAAACAAGGGTATGTGAAAACAGAAAATAAAAACCTCAGTACATATATATTGAATTCTGCTGCCAAGAAAAGCTTCTCAAGAAACAGATCCACGCTTGCAGTGGCGTGCACAAGTTTATATCAGATTACATTTCATAAGATTAATTTTAACAGTAACATATTAACCAGTCATCATATTACTTTTCAGAGACAAAAGTACACTTTTTTCTTGGAAATCTTCTTGAAAATCTCACAGCTTGGAAATAACAGAATTTTTAAACCTTAATATTTAGTACAGTACTAGGTTAAAGTATGTTTGCCAACCTTTCTGATGCACTTCCTGTGTCACTTCTCCTGGAGAGGGAAATTGTCACCACCCCTGCAGTGGCTTCTTTCCTGTCAGTAACCAACCTGTTGCTTCCATTAATGACTGACATTCTTTGCAGCCAGTAAAGCCCATTTTCACACTGGCATGCTTACCCAGGTCATGACCCGGTGTCATGTGGGTTGGCTACATGATTTTACATTGCTTTTGAAGAAGCAGGGTCGACCTAGGTGACAGAAGCAAATACACAACACACGTAGCAATGCCCCGGAAACAGCTTGTTATGGACACATCCATCCAAACTCCAAGTTTCACACTACGGAGGATTGTGTCACGGTTAGCCAGAACCTGGGTTGGGACTCGGGTAGGAGTGCCAGTGTGAAAACGGCTTCAGATGCTTTGACCCTTAAGACACTGCTGCGGTGAAATGACACAGGAAGTGAAGCAGTAAAAGAGTTCTTGGCAGGCAAGGCAAGCAAACTGAGAACTTTCTTTAACCAAGTACCAGATGTCATAATGAAATGAAAATGAAAACACATGTTTTCTAGACCGTATTTCTATGAGTCTCAAGTCCGAGTCCTTGAAACAAACTCAAATCAATTTTTATCAACAGTTTACCTAATGGACGTTGTCTGATATCCCTCAGGAAAGGTATTTGCATTATCTATTTGCATGCCTTTTTCAACTTGTCTGTCACTATCTTCTTTTCTTTTATTTTATAGATAAGCTTCAAGTTCAAGTTCAAGTTTGTGGACGTTGGTTTTCATGTTGATAGAAGCCGTAAGCTGGACTATAGAGCCAGTATAGTGTTAGAAAGAGGTACATTGTCAGAATGTGGTACGCATATCAAAACATGACCTGTGTAATGTCAGAAAGTGGTACACTGTCAGATTTGGGTAAGGTGCAATCAATTGCGATCTGATGGGTGTTTTCCTATTGTCAAAAAAAGGTACATTTACCATCAATTATACATATTATTTTTGCAAACTTAAACTGGAAACAGGCAATCAATTTCTCTAAAAAGAAAAAAACAGTTCACAAGAAGTCCACCGCAAAGTTGCGCAACTTAAAAAAATGTACAAGACCCAATGTATTGCATATGATAAATATGTGCATACTATTTTCATACTGGTGGAAAAACATGATAAATTACATTAAAAATGACATAAAAGACTGGAAAATATGATAAATTACATTAAAAAATATGTAAGACACGAAAATAGCATAACATACCAGTTTAGGCATGTGCGAGCAAGCGCAGTGTGTGGAGTACCACTTTTTAACATGTACCTGAAAATAACACTACACCGGTAAGAAATTAAAGTTACTTTCACCTCTGACTATAGCATCTACTTTGACTTTAATTTGGGTAAAATCTGCCAATCTGATTCAGACATTGCCAGAACTGTATATATAGACTGTGTTCTTAAATAGTAAATTTAGTATTATTTTTATTATTTGTTTTGCAAAACAGAAAGCTATTTCACTTTCATTGCATTTGCACTTTTATTAAGTTTGTAATTCAATGATGCATTTACGAGATTGTGCTTCAGTTCACTTGATTCCAGATAATGTATTTTTTTCTCTTTTCTCTTTTACACAAAAACATATTTATGTATTTCCCCTTTGTTTAGGTTCATAATGGAATAAAAAAATGCAGTTCACACAGACAGATTTCTAGGTTGACGCTGCACAGCGTATTGTTAATGTGTTTTTCCCGCATCCATAATACATTATTTTCATTTTGGTAAATAAAATGGTATTAATAGGGCCCTGTGTTTTACTTGACCTGCTTTCTTAGGCTGCACCTCATTCCTCCCACCGCATGGTTGTCGTGTAGTCTGTTTAATTAAACCACTTATTGATTAATAATCTCCCGATTCCTTTAATCATCTCAATTAGTCATTCTATTTGGTGGCAACAGCAGCTACGGATATTTATTTTGTCATGCATCCCTTTATTACTAATACGTCCTATTCAATATTATTTCTTAGAATGTGTAAATAAATAATTTAAAGTTTAGTCATGCATCCCTTTATTACTAATATGTCAGATTCAATATTATTTCTTAGAATGTGTAAATAAATAATTAAAAGTTTCAGTTTACTAGTAGGAACACATCGTCAACAAAATATTTAAAAAAAACAGCACTGATTCCTGGAACAATTTATATAAAATACTGAAATCATAACAGCAATGCTGTAACATATATATATTACAAATATAATAATAATAATAATAATAACAATAATAATAATAATAATAATAATAATAATAATAATGCAAGGTTGTTGGCAAGCAGCACATTAAGTGTCACTTACAGTTTGGAATTGGTAACAACTGACAAATATATTTTAGCCTTTCGTGTTAAATTGGGAAATAATTCTTCAGCTTTAATCCAAAATTCATTCAGTCATTCTACTGCAATTTTCTTTTGCATATGGTAGGTATTTGTTCATTTCTGATTTACAGTCAGCATCAAATCCTGGAATAGAATATAATGGGAGGGCTTCCAGATCCAAACTACACACTTGTTGTGGGTTGAATATCCGTACTGCCATTAGCAAGTTATGAGCTGGTTGAAAAAAACGTGGTTTCTTTTTGCATTGATCCAGGTTGTAGTAATTAGTCAGTTTTTCAGAAACGTCATGGAAGGTTTTTACACAGTTTGTTTATTGCGGCGTCTGTGCTGTGTACCTCTTGTGCCATTGTTCGGTATGTATTTATTAATTCTGCAACTTTCTTAGATGTTTGATGGACTCTCACTTCACGGCTTTCAAACCACTGAATCAGATCCACCAGTCCCTTGGCATGCATCACAATTAGGGAGAGTTGAGATTTTAAACTTTGCACATCTTTAAGCAATTTCTGGAGGTCCTTTAACACTACAGTGTTCGATGAAATGTGCATTTCCTTTTCCACGAAGCCTGCGTAAAAAGGGATGTATTTGGAATGATATTCAGCAGCAGAATACCATGTGTCCCATCATGTTATGCATGGCTCAGGTGGCAACTTTATGGGTAAAGTACAGCCTTTTTGTTGGATTGCTTCTGTCAGGTGGTCTTTAAGATATCGTTTTCTGCTTGGGCAAGGTTTAAACAATTTTTTTAACGGTTGCAATCAGCTTGTCTGCTTTCGGAAAATTATTTGTCCAGATATTGCTGCCAAGGGCTATTATGTGGGCATTAATGTAAAGTCAAATGTACTGAATTTGGCAGTAACTCTCGAAGAATGTCATTGTATGCCTTGATCATGTACCTGGCATTATCAGAGACAAATCCAGTCACATTATTAAAATTAACTTCAAATGTGTTTAAACATTTCACGCCCTGTGCCACCGATGAGTAATTCACAGAGTGCAGAGTAACTGTATCGGCTAATATTACTTTCAGTTCGAAGGTATTCGATAGTACTTGGAGAACAAACAAAATGTGCAAAACATACTGATCTTTTGCATTCATAGACTCGGCAGTAACTACAGATACACTGTCAGACATCTTTACCAGTTGTACAATTTTCATCTTGTGCAACTCAGCAATTTGGGGTAGATATTCCCTTCTCAGTTGACCTGCTGTAGGAATTATTCCCGCATTTATTACGTTTGTTCAGAAATGCATGCAGTTTGGATTATCATTTTTTTTCCAGGGGAATATTAGCACAAACAAATGCCTCTGTCAAATCGAAAATAACATCTCGTTGGCGTTCATAATTTTCTTTCCACTTATGTTTTTTACTGGAGGACGTCGTCTCATAGCTGTCAATCTCAGCCTTTCGTTTTCTGTGTTTTTCTGATGATAAATGTCAGTCTGTTGACTTTCGAGTGTGGTCCAAAGATAAATTGCATGTGCAAAATAAATTATACCCATCGGTGTACAGAACACCAGGTGGATATTGTTGCGTGCGTTCGTTCAATGAAATGCTTTTGATTGCGATGTCTTTGACTCCATGTTTAGGTCTCTTGATTTTTCTTTAACGCATCAATTTATTCAATTACCATTTTACGGAAGCGTCCTAGTGCCAATGAAAAAAAAAATGAAAAAAAAATCTCCTAGCTAGGAGAAAAAAAGTCCTACGTAGGACTTTTTATCTCCTAGCTAGGACTTTATATCTCTTAATTAGGAGAAAAAAAAGTCATAGCTAGGAGATAAAAGTCCTACGTAGAAGGTTTTATCTCCTAGCTATGACTTTATACCTTCATCGTACCACGATGGAGCATTCAAAAAACAATGGAGGAAGCCGTGCGTCTCTATTTTGAATTTGGGATGAGTTACACAGAAATTCTTTCCTCTCTAGCTGGATTAAATAGAATAGTGATAAGTATGCGAACTCTAAAACGGATGTGCACACTACACTGATATTATAGAATTTGCTTTATTTTTGCTTGATGAGACGCAAAATTCCGGCAAGCTTGACGGATACAAAATGATACATCTTAAATGTATTCAAAATGGATATGTGGTGATTCAGGAAAGAGTTCGTCAACTCATGCACGTAATAGACCCTGAAGGTATTGATCAACGCAGGCAACACCGTCTTTGTAGAAGAATGCATCACAATTTGGGACCAAATTTTCTTTGGCACTTAGACGGTTATGACAAGCTTAAGCCCTATGGCATCTACATCAACGGGGCTATAGATGGCTTCTCCCAATACATTATCTGGCTAGAAGCTTACAAAACAAACAGTGATCCTAAAGTTGTGGCTGGGTACTTCATGGAAGCTGTAAAGAAACATCAAGGTTGCCCAGCACGATTAAGAGCAGATAGAGGTACAGAAAATGGCCACGTTAAGCAAATGCTTATGTTTATGAAGAGAACGGGACGTGATTCGTATGTGGACAACTGTTGCTTGGAAGGATCCAGCAATTGCAATCAACGAATCGAGCAATGGTGGGGCTTCTTAAGGAAACACAATGCACAATACTGGATGGATTTCTTTACTGAAAGATATGGGATGTTTCACTGGCGATTTCCTTGATAAGGCCCTCATTCAGTTCTGCTTTTTGGATCTCGTACAGGTAAGCTATATCTTAATAATTCACATATATGTTAATTTAAAAAAAAAAAGGTAATTTAATAAAACTAATATTTGCCAGATGTGTTATGCCCTTTTGTAAAACACTAGAAGGGGATTCCCTTTACACGCAATTGTATTTAGCCAGGCCCAACGTGGTTTTCTGGTGCAAAACAGTGATTTGACCCGCTAAATTCAAGCCTTATTAGATAAATAGATTCATGTACTTACAATAATAATAATGCGAATAAGACACTAAGTGATTGATATATATGGCAATCCCATATATATATATATATATATATATATATATATATATATATATATATATATATATATATATATATCCCATAAAACCACCATTTCCTCCTGGATGCACTCGCATCACCTCAAACTCAACCTCTCTAAATCTGACCTCCTTTTCTTTCCCTCCTCCTCCCCCTCCTCTGATCTCTCTATCTCTGTTACTCTGGAATCTACCACACTCTCTCCCTCTTCCTCCGCTAAGAACCTCGGAGTCACCCTGGACCCCTGCCTCTCTTATTCCCAGCACATCTCCACTCTGGCACGCACTTGCTGATTCTTCCTGAGCAACATCCGAAGAATCCGACACTTCCTCACCAACTACGCCACCCAGCTCCTGGTCCAGGCCCTGGTACTCTCCCGCACAGACTACTGCAACTCCCTCCTGGTTGGCCTCCCTGCGTCCGCCACCTGTCCGCTCCAGCTCATCCAGAACTCCGCTGCCCGCCTCTCTGCCTCGCTTCTCCCAATCAACTCCACTACTCCGCTCACTCCACTGGCTCCCGATCACCGCTCGCATCCAGTTCAAGACTCTTGTACTAGCCTACAGATGCCTTGACCAGACTGCACCCAGCTACCTCCAGACCCTCATCTCTCCCTATACCCCCACTCGACCTCTCTGCTCCGCCTGCACTAGAAGACTGGCTCTACCTCCTTTACGCTCCCCTGCCTCCAGAGCCCGCTCCTTCTCCACCCTCGCTCCGCAGTGGTGGAATGACTTTCCTACAGATGTCAGGACTGCCCTGTCCCTGACCACATTCCGGCGCCTCCTCAAGACTCACCTCTTCAGACAGCACCTGTAGAACTCCTCTGTTTTTCCCCTGGGACACTTATCACCCTTCTTTAAATGCACTTTACTTGCTCTTAACTGCCCCCTATTTTACTGCATTTAATCCTGTACTTCAGAGTACTGTAATCTGCCAAGTGTTTAATCTGTAGTATTTTGTATTTAATCATATCCTGATGTAACTATCACTGACACTGTTATCTGCTGTATTATTGAATTGTATTTTGTCACACTTGTACTTGCTTGAACCAAGTCATTGTATTTATCTTGCTCTTAATTGTATTATTACTTGTACTGTGATACTTGAAATGTATTTGCTTACGATTGTAAGTCGCCCTGGATAAGGGCGTCTGCTAAGAAATAAATAATAATAATAAATGGGCCAGGCTAAATTCAATAGCCCCAACGTTATAACACTGTTAGGCCTACGTTAGTGCGTTGTGGGATTGAATGGGGGGGGAGGAGGTGCTGTTTTTATACACTCATAGTTCAATGTAGAAATTATATGAATCAGGATGAGGCTGACACTCAGGTACAGGGTGATTTATTTTCTTGTCTAATCGAACATTAGGGACTTTCACAGGTTAAAAAGTATCTCGGAAGATAGTGCTGCTCCGTTGCTAGGGTCTCCTTTTCTCTTAACAACCGGGTCCGCCTAAGGCAGGGGTGTCAAACTCCAGTCCTCGAGGGCCGCAGGGTCTTCTGGTTTTCATTTCAACTTTAGCTCTCGATTAACATAATTGATCTAATTATTTGTTGAATTTGACATATTTAATATTTTTCAAGGTCTTTTACAGTTGATGGTTTTAAAAATGCACTTGATTGAAGGTACACTACCTATGAAACATTTTGAAGCCTGAACAGAAGTGTTAAATGTGTCCACTTAATCAAATAATTAGACCAATTAAGTAATTGAGAGCTCAGGAAGAACGAAATCCAGAAGACACCACAGCCCTCCAGGAACTGAGTTTGACACCCCTGCCCTAAGGCAACCCCACCAGTCCAAACTACACATTATTCTAAAACGGTAACTAAAACGGTACAGCACTCCAAATAATAATTAACTTAGAAACATTTAATTGTTATAATAGTAAAAGACACAAAACAGAATTGACGTATGTCAAAAATGTAGTATTAATGGGTGCATTATGTAAACTGCTAAGTTAAAGTTTATTTTTATTTTTTATAAATGAAAAACGAGTTCTAAAAAGCATACTGTTCTGTGAGATTGTGGTTGCCGACTTTATTATAGGTAAGTTAGGTATACATATAGGCAGATATGTACATAGGTAGCTATACATATACAGTATATACAGATCAATAGCTTATTTATTTGCTGAGATCTAAGTTACTGTTTTAAACACAACTCCCGCAAATGTCCCAGATTTGGCTAGTGCATATTGATCACTATAATCTGGAGACATTCTTACACTAAATATCATAGTAACATAACAATTTCGCAATTCATTGGTCAAAATATCTGTATGACTAATAAATCTCATTGAAACTCAACAGGAAACCCGGTTCAGCTTTTTATTATTATTCTTATTGTTTATTTTGTATTTTTATGACTATCAATACTAATTAACATGTTTGTGCTTCAGGCGGAGTTGGATGCAACTGTGAATCTGTGGAACAGCCATCGCATAAGACCATCGAAGAACCACAAAGTACCAAGCGGACGACCAGTCGTAATGTACACATGTAAAGAACTGTATGGAGAACAAGACTATTTATGCAGTGTAACAGATGATGAGGTAAATGCTTGTTTGGAGGAGTGTACTAATAAAGGACTCTTCACCTGCGATGAGACAGTATTTGAATTGTGTTCTTTGTTGATGGAAGAAGAAGATCGGCAGAAGCCACATTGTGCAGAGGAAGCTGCTCTGTTGTATCATTTTCTTCGGGACAAAATTCTTTAGGGATTATCTTGAATGCATTTTATTTAATGCTCATGCATGGAACATCATTGCTGCTACACATCATGGGACTGGGCTGTATTTCAAAATGAACTAGAGAATGACCCATTACTTAAACAACTACATTCAAAACAAACTAAAATCCATTTAACAATAATGTTTTTAATAACCTATTGTAACAGCCATCTCTAAAACAAAATTAGAGCTTATATATTTCAAAATTATTACAGTTGTTCTACATTTCAGGCAGTAATAAACAAAAAAATGTACTCTCAATGAATTGTCAGTACCAACTCTACTGTTTTGTCAACGTTCAGTAAATCAGAGCCGTGCAGTAGCGAAGGAAGAGGCGTAACTTTCGGTTATCCAACTCTTTCACATACCTTTTTAAAAATTTGCACACCTCGTTCCCATGCTCAATGACAGTCAGGTAACAGTAACATGCGGAGAACTCCTTTGTTAGATGGATTTAGCTTAGCGTAAATGTCATCCAGCGTCTCCTTTGCGATACAAAGTTCTTGCAGAATGTCCCTCTAGCAATCGGAAACAAATGTTGGTGTCTGGATTATTTCCTTGCCTGCAATTTCTAGCAGGACTGCTAGAAGATTACTCTCCTTGATCCTGGTCCGGCAGTCGTGTGTGTTCAGCGCTTCAATCACATCCTCATGGTCGACACTGGAAAAGTCTACAAGGGCACTTTGAAAGATTTCTTTATCCTGAACGGCAATGAAAGCATAGAAGTCATCAAGTAGTTGCTCATTGGAAATCGCAAGTTCTGGGAAAAGGCAGTGATGAATAAATGTTTTTGATAGCTTTATTGGCTAGTACCCCATGGTTGTCCAGCTAAAAGCAAGCACTCTGCCTATGGCTTTCCATTCTTCTCTGCCTAAGTCATGACGGAGACATGGAACCTTTACATCTCTCCCAACAGTGCATTTGCTATAGAAATCCTCCCAGAATTCTGTCAGTGTATCTTTTAATACACCCCCCAAATCATGTGCGTTTTCAATGTCACCATTTGGCAAAATGTGTACTATGTTTATTTGTTTGTTTAAGATGATGGGATCCATGAAATTACTGCAAATCTCAGTGAAAGCCATTGGGCCGCGATGAATGATCATTTCAAATGCTGTGACAGGAATGGTATCTTCCAATACACTGCTTGTGCTGTTAGAAGTCATCACAAAATTGAAATGAATTTCAGAATCACTTAGGTCATCTAGCGTAACATTGCCAACTACGAAACTACCGACTACATCAATAGCACTGCTAAGGATATCACTCTCTGTCGACTCTGAGGGTTTGTGATACTCAGTTGAAACTCTGCATGCAGCAGTTTCACTCTGTGAAACTGTTGAAATCGGCATACTTTCAGTGGTACAAACAACACTATCATTGCTGTGTGCTGATGTTGAAGCCACTGGGTTTCCCTTACCAGTGGATGCTCCAATATTTTGGCATTTTGTCCCCTGGCTGTCATCAGGCATGCACTCTGAATCGCTATCACAATTAACTGTATGTACGTAAAATGTCACAATGCCTGTCTAAAAATTGCATAACAATCTGCAACAGTGATGTTGTCTGGGAGAGTTGTTTCTTTAAAATCGAGAATGTCGAATTTGAATTCACTGATATGACCCTTTGTAGACAGTCCATTTGGAAAAAATATGTCTTTTCCAAGCACAAGTAATTCTTTTTTTTTAGCAGACCGCACTACATCAATCTTACGGGTCCCACCTCCCTGACGTTTTCTGACTTGTTTTTTTGTTATGGATCCATCAAAACTCAACTCGTCGAGTACGTTTTCGCTCTAATTTACCCATAGCGTTGCATTCAAATCGTTCATCTGTACTGGTAGATGCTTCGTTTTCTGAAACTGTCAGTTCTGTTGTCAGTTCTGGCTAGTTTGCTCTTTAAGACTTCAAAAAGCTGTGTACGTCTGGTGCTTTTCTTCTTAAAAGACTGCTGAGATGAAGCACAGAAATTCCTCAGTGCAACTCTGTCACCAAACTTTTCAATGTATTTAGCCAGTGTTGGATCATCAATTCCCAGGACAGTTTCTTCATCAACCTTCAAGAACAACAAAGGCACAAATATTAAAACAATATATAACCAAATAATTATTCATAAAAGGTCATACATTTTAATATTAGAATATACAGCTGCCTCCAGTATTATTCACACCCTTCATAGACTAGAATAAATGTAAGTCTACATTCAATATTTGTTGCATAAATGAATGAAAACATTAATATTTTCAGACATTCAGTATTGGACTTCGCAAAAAAAAAATTTGTCTAACATATTTGTATATTATTTCAAAAACTGAAGGTTCAAAATTATTCACACCCCTAAACATAAATGTTTTTGCAATATATAACAACGAGAGTCTGACAATGTTTTGTCAAATAAGGAATAGAAATATACATCGCCAATAAAATAATGTGACAATGAAGGTTTAAAATTAAGGTTACAAGGTCAATTATTATTATTTTCCTTTCATTTGATTTTAATACATTCATTAAAACAGTTCCTTTTTTCTAATGAAACTCATCAACTTCCTTGAAACTGGGTGTATTTCTTATTAATTAGGCATATTTCCATCTTTTATAAAAAATAACAATAATCATGACAATCAAATGGCATTAAAATATAGACAATACCTTATCTTCTCTCAGTTTGTCCAGGACAGACTCCGGCACTTCACGTGAACGTAGAAATTATAGGATTTTGTTACTCATTGTATTTCATTACACTGTGAAATAAATTGAAAAATAATATTTAGCTTTCAAATAATGGATTTTTAGTTTAAAAACCTGTTTTGTGTTTGTCTTTGTGTTTGTCTTTTTATTTGGCCATCGTGCCCTTTCGTTTTATTGTTTAATTTTCACTGCACTTTCTGACTCTTGAATCTCCATATCCTGGTTAGCCTGTCACAGTCAGTTTTTTTTTACTTTGTCTGGATAATAAAAAGTGTGGAAATACTATAGAAAGCCACTCCAGCAATTTTAACATATTTTATTTTGCATACTTTTATTTTGAAAATAGTTTTTTAAAACAGACTTTCCTTGTGTAGATCATCCAGTAAACTAACAATATAACCACTCGCATAAAACACCTTAAGTAAATTAAAAGTTAGTTTTACCATTAAGCGTTCTTTAAACTGTGCAGGGGGTTGCAGAAAGCAGTGCAACACACTGAAGTGCACTAGTTAAGGGAAAATGCATCCTTAAGTGTTCCCCTTAAACTTAAGGTGTTTTATGCAACCAGACTAAATAAGAGGCAATTTAGTAGCATCGCATACCCTATTATCCTATGCAGGCCATCTATCCTACTGATATAATCTAGTGGACACTCGCACGGTAATAGAATCCAATGCAGGACACTCACGGTGTAGCAATAGAATCCTACACGGTGTACAATGTAATGTTACCGACCCATACAGGACACGGTGTACAATATAAATGCTATGCAGGACACTCACGGTGTACAATATAAATGTAGGACACTCACGGTGTACAATATAAATGTAGGACACTCACGACAGTATTCCAGCAGAGTACAGTTTCTGCACACATATATTAACAATCACGTAATACCACGCCAAATAATTCTAGGTGTATGTAATTATTAATAATATTCATAACTGCAACAATAATAGGCCTAATATACACATAATTAATACCAAGAGTTTAACAATAAAATGATTAGCCATAATAAATGGAAATAAGCTAAACACCACTTTCATTATCTCAAATATGAACCGATTTAGTTTTTGGACACCGCAGGCCACTCACGGCAGTGTCCACTCCCAGGCAGTAGTACGTTTACCTGACAAAGTGTTTTCGGAAAACTGGTTTTCTTAAAACGTCAATTTTCTGTGTTTAGATGATTAACGATAGAAAGTCTAATTAGAATTCAACTGCATGAATTGAAGTTTTCAGAAAACGCAGGATATTTTCGCATGCAAAGTACTGTAGTACCCTAAATACGATTTGAACAGACCGGACATTTTCTCTGCGAGTACGGATACCAATTAAATCCAATAACAAGTGCATTATCGAAGTGTCAGGTCTTAAATTCAAAGATTATTATTATTATTATTATTATTATTATTATTATTATTATTATTATTATTATTATTATTATTATTATTTCTTAGCAGACGACCTTATCAAGGGCGACTTACAGTCGTAAACAAAAACACATTTCAAGAATCACAGTACAAGTATTAATACAATTAACAGCAAGATAAAATACAATGACTTTGGTTCTAGCAAGTAGCCTACAAGTATATAACAAAATACGATTCAACGGAGCAAATGTATCCATGCAGACTGACTGCATATTATTATTATTATTTTATCTGTTTTCTAAAACCACGTGCAGGAATGCAGGTCAACGTTTGGACATGTGCAGTACGCTATCAGAATAGGTTTTCCGAAAAGTGTGTTTACATGATATACATTTGGTTCGTTTTCGGAATTGAATCAGAAATTTCTATGTGCTGTTTTCCGAAAACTGACCTAAGGAATATTACGATATATTTTCCGAAAACTGTTTACATGACTTTTGATATCGGAATTAGTTGTTCTAACCCCAGCTGGAGGAGGGCTCAAAAACTGCCGCTGATCTGACATGTTAGTAGGCCTAATATTGCCGATAAACCACCAACTGTGGTAAGACAGTTTTGGCTTGCGCCGATTATAATTATATCACGTAAAATCACAAAATATTTTTATGAGAAAAAAAGTTCTAGCTAGGAGATAAAAGTCTTACGTAGGACTTTTATCTCCTAGCTATGAGAAAAAAAGTCTAGCTAGGAGATTAAAAAGTCCTAAGTAGGACTTTTTCCTAGCTAGGAGATTTTTTTTTCATTTGCACTAGGACGCTTCCGTACCATTTATACTCATCATAATTAGCTTTTATTTTTCAAATTAGTCAAAGCGTAATATGTTGATTTCTTAATTGTGAATTCGATTACTATAACTGGAGTGACTGCAGGGACATCTAGGGGATGACAGTTGAATTACAATTGAAAAAAACAGGTCGCGTAAGACGCAGGACCTAGGTATTAACTTATTCTGTCATTCTGTCATATCAGTCTGATACCAGTACCAGTATAATTAATTGTGGAGTGATTCGGCAACATTGTGCGTCCTGTAAATTAATTAAAAATGGGTATCTGCAACCGCATTTAGTCTGGGAGTTAAAGTGACTTCTGGTATTTCCTGTGGATTCCGACCATGGTTCTACATTCTTTCAAATCAGAAGATTGGGAATCAACAACAACAAGCCCTGGGTCACGGTTTGACTAAAACTATATTCTTTTCCTTGACTCTTTTAGTGTGAAAATTATAAGAGAACTAACTGGAAGTGCAATACGATAACATTATCATAACTATACTGCGCGACGTGAAAGTACCGTGTCTCTGATCTGCGCTAAAGTACTGTTTTCATATTGGTGTGTTTCCCTCCCGTCTCTATTGTTTCCTTTTGACTGTATTACACATTTTTTCATGTGTTACTGTTTATTGTCTTTTTCATTGTTTGTGCTAGCTATTCCTTTTATATGATGTGATCCTTCACAATATTATTATTTTCTCCTTCTAAAATCAATGCAATGCTTGCTTGCTTCTTTTAATGCTTTGATGCTGTTTATTAGCTACAGGACTCCTGTTGCCCTGCTATTATAAAAAGCTATTACTGCTTATTGCTGTGCTATTAATACTGCTTAACATATTAATACTACTTAACAAATAGCAGCGCTGTTGTTAATTGTTTTTTTCTACTACTGTCTTTCTTTGTTGTTGTTGTTATTATGATTTTGTTTTCTTTTATCTGAAGGCTACATAGGTACTTACACGTAATTGTGTGATCATTTCTGTTGTTTTGAATTGCATGTGCCTATGTTTTTTTTATTTGTCTTGTGTGTATTGCTCTGTGGTCATACTTGTATGCACAATTAATTTATTTTGGACTTTCAAACTAAAAAATAAATCCAAGTCCAGCATAATATAGTGTTTACGCATTACACAAGGTGCATTTGTCAACAAATGTTGTATACTGTCCACTTATCACCTCTATCCATACTGTCAGTACATGTGTCTATATTCTGTCCCTCTTTAATAGTTTAGTCTTTATAAACAGGTTGCAGGTCAGGAGACCAATCTGTCTGTTTTCGGTACCTGTGTCCTGGTGAAGGCTCTAAAGGCTCTCATGCCTATTAACGTTTCTGTCAACTTCTTTGGTAGGGATTTTCCCTCCTGGCATCAAAAAACAGACTCAGCTGCCACAGTTGATTGCAGTGAATTCAGATAGCGTGTAAACTGGACCAGCTCTAGACCTGCAGGACACTATAAATTGGCAAACCGTGTCTTAGAATGCCAGACATTCTAAGCACAAGCCATCAAAGGGCCAGTCTAAGCTGTGGCAGTCAGAGCGAGGACCTTTTTCAAATCTCTCCCAGTGGCTACTAGAGGCCTCATTCCAACATGAGCTGTATTTAAGTAACATTATAAAGGTGGTGTTGTTTTAATTAGGTGATCTACTCTTTGTGATTAGTACCTGGTGAGTGTGGTTAAATTGAATAAAGTTGATTTGCAATTTGATTGGTTTCCACACACCGTTTTGTAGTTGTGTGATCCCGTTGAAGTGCATTGAAAGTATTGTATTGCTTAAGTATTGTCTTTAGTGCAGTTTAGTATGATAGACAACTAGCCTATTTGTGTGCCAGCACGAAACAGCAGCCAACCAAACAGCCTCTCTACCAAAGAGCCGGGAGTCTAGCTGTGGGAGTCTAGCTGTGGGAGTCTAGCTGTGGGAGTCTAGCTGTGGGAGTCTGGCTGTGGGAGTCCAGCGAGGAGAGGCCTGCGAGGAGAGGCTGTTGAAGAAAATCTGAACCTAGCAGCTCTCTGGAAGACGCCAACTACTAGACAGGTCTGTATCCTCCCCCCACCACTCCTGCTCCCACTACTACTGTACTTATCTGCCTCACCTGACCTGCTATGACAGTCTCTCACATCCCTGTTATTCTGTCCTCTCAATCCCTGCTGCCCTAGACCTCTACCACTCGCTCCTCTCCTCCTTCTCCTCCTTCTCCTCTACTCTCTTCTCTGCTAAACACTCCTATTTCCAATCTATTATCCAATCCTCCACTAACAACCCCCGGAAACTATTCTCTACCTTCTCCTCCCTCCTCAATCCTCCCCTCCTCCTCCTCCCTCCTCTGTCTCCTCTGATGACTTTGCATCTTTCTTCTCCTGTAAAATCTCTGAAATCAGTAAACTCTAACACCTCTCCCTCCCCCACCCCTTCCCATTCTAACCCCAAAACTCTCTGTCTCCCCTACTAACTCACCCTCCTTCTTCTCCTTCTCTCCCCTCTCAGACTGACCTCCCTCCTCCAGGGCCACAAACCCACCACATGCGCCCTGGACCCCCTCCCCACTCACCTCTTTCAAGCTGCTGCTCCTGCTCTACACCCCTTCATCTCCTCCCTTCTCAACACCTCTCTCCTCTCTGGCCTCTTTCCCTCTGCCTTCAAACAAGCCTCTATCACACCCCTCCTCAAAATGGTTTCATAGATCAATTAAAAAACTGTTCAGAGAAAAAAGGCACTTTACAGAATGTTTAAAGGGACCAAGAACAAAGTACACAGAAAGAGTACTTGAAGCTGCAAACTCAAGTCGAAAAGGAAGTTAAAAAGGCCAAGAGAGAGATAAAAATTAACATTGCCAAGGGGGCTGAAACCAATTCCAAAAAGTGTTTCCAATATTACACAGCAAAAGAACATTCAAGGAGGAAGTTAAATGTCTCAGAGATACAAATGGCAAAATCATAGATGAATAGAAAAAAATAGCAAATATATTAAATGATTACTTTTCACAATTTTTTACAAAGGAGGATACGGACAACATGCCCCACATGTTGACCTGTTCCTATCCAGTTTTAAATAACTTTAGCATAACAGAGACAGAAGTGTTAAAGGGACTAGGAGCTCTTAAAATAAACAAATCCCCTGGGCCGGATGAGATCCTCCCAATAGTACTCAAAGAAATGAAAAAAGTTATTTGCAAACCGCTAACCAAGATCATGCAACAGTCTCTTGACACGGGTTGTACCGACAGACTGTAGAATTGCAAATGTAATACCGATCAACAAAAAGGGAGACAAAACCGAACCAGGTAACTACAGAGCAATAAGCCTGACTTCTATTATATGTAAACTTATGGAAAATATAATAAGATCCAAAATGAAAAATGTCCTGTATGGTAACAGTATCCTGGTAGACAGCCAGCATGGTTTTAGGAAAGGGAGATCGTGTCTAACTAACCTGCTTGATTCTTTTGAGGATTATTATTATTATTATTATTATTATTATTATTATTATTATTATTAATTTCTTAGCTGACGCCCTTATCCAGGGCGACTTACAATTGTTACAAGATATCATATTATTTTTACATACAATTACCCATTTATACAGTTGGGTTTTTACTGGAGCAATCTAGGTAAAGTACCTTGCTCAAGGGTACAACAGCAGTGCCCCCACCGGGGATTGAACCCACGACCCTCCGGTCATGAGTCCAGAGCCCTAACCACATTGACAATGGATAATTGCAAAGCATATGACATGGTTTATTTAGATTTCCAGAAAGCTTTTGACAAGGTCCCGCATAAAAGATTAATTCTCAAACTGAACGCAGTAGGGATCCAAGGAAATGCATGCACATGGATTAGGGAGTGGTTAATATGTAGAAAACAGAAAGTACTGATTAGAGGAGAAACCTCAAAATGGAGCGAGGTAACCAGTAGTGTACCACAGGGATCAGTATTAGATCCTCTGCTATTCCTAATCTACATTAATGATTTAGATTCTGGTATAGTAAGCAAACTTGTTAAATTTGCAGACGACACAAAAATAGGAGGAGTGGCAAACACTGTTGCAGCAGCAAAGGTCATTCAAAATGATCTAGACAGCATTCAGAACTGGGCAAATGACATTTCACGGACGGGAGCTAGGACAGCATGAAGAATATAGGTTAGTATTTAGAAGCTTAGCCTCAAGGGAATGATGATGGCCTGCGGGCCAGGTGCGCTTGTTTTGAACTGTTGGTGGCCTGTTGGACAGGGAAGGTTTGAGCTGTTAGTGGCCTGTGTGCCAGGGCAAAGGACGGTATACTGCAAGAACCTCGTACTGCAGAGGTCAGCACCATGGGCCTCCAGGACCCCCTAAAAACAGAAAAATCCTCTGACTCTGCGGAGAATCCTGGAGACACTGCCTCATGGACTGGGCCATGCTCCCAGAGGATATAAAGGTTAATAACCTGGTGTGAGACAGCGGGTTGTGAGAGACAGCAGGGAGGGGGTTAAAACCTCCCTGCGAGAGAAACATGTGCGGAATGCAACTTTTTGTTTGATTGTTTCTGCTTTTTCAGTTAATCAGTTTTGTTAATTGTCTTATTGTTTTGTTTAATTGTTTTATTATTTAATTATCCCCTGCACCTGGGTAGTAATTAAGAATGGGAACCAGGTGCAGGGTATTTAAGAGGAATACTCAGTTTACTCTGGGCTGCTGAGTAGAAGGAGGCAGAAGGAAGGTGCTCTGCTTCCGAGCAGTCCTGAGAGTAAGTGCTTTGTTAAGAGTGTTAGTGTTGGTTTTGTGTGTCAGGTAAACGGCTTAGCCGTCCTGCAAGTTAGTCAGGGAAATACCTGTTCAGTAAGCGCTCCAAACGGAGTTAGGTGTTTGTTTGTATTTTGTTTATTTTGTATTTGTTTTAGTTTTGTGTTTATTAAAAATAATAGCGTGACAGCGCTGAAAACTCAATTTCTGTGTTTCTGGGTCGTATTTTTAAAGGGGCACGAACCCGAGTGAGTGCAATCGTGTTACAGTGGAAAGATGGAAGGAAAGAGAATCCCTCTCTCCAGGAGCTGCCCTCATAGAGGTGAGGCGAGTCATCCAAGGCCAGGCATTGGAGTGTGCCCGCAGCGGTATCTGAAGGATAGAGTTTTGCTAGTATTTGGACTTTAGCACTTAAGGATTATAGATGACTACAGCTCTTACTGGTACCTTGAAAGAGAAACAATAGAGTCTCTGGGTGAGACTAGAAAATAACGCATGAGCTGCGAAAGAACAGTGTGGCGAGGACCCCCCTTTTTAACAAAGGCATGAGTAGCTGCGGCTGACATGAGGCCGGGGAAGTGAGACTCACTAACCCCCCAAAAGGATGGACCACCGGCTCCAAAGACAAACAAAAGACTGTGTGCCAATGCACAGCATAAAACAGTGAAGAGGGACAAACGAGGACAAAGAGAGAGATAGCTAGTAAAACGGGCTATGTGGAACCCTCCGCTCGGAAGAAACCTCTCGTGGTCCTGGCGGAAAGGGTGCTCCCACTCCGGGCATACTATCAATTGATTGGTGAGCTGCTGAGATGTCTAGAGGAAGATAGCAAATGTAGGAGTGGACTGCTGCTGATCACCAGTGACCCATAGCTTTTATAAGGTGATGACTAACATTGGCTTTTGCTTCTGATGAGGCTGTGCCGATCCTAAATGAGTGCGGGGTATAGAACTGGGGAGAGAGACCTGCTTTGGAGATAAGAGAAGAAAGGTGAGTTGAGAACCAGTGTCTTGTAATGACATTACGGGAACAATCGATAAACAGGGGATCTAGGGGACTGAAGTGTTTTTTGATGGATAGGAACCTGGACAAGGAAGAGTAAGGGCAGAGGTGGGAGTTTATCTTGGATAATTGAATAAATTGTCCTTGACGAAGCTGGTCGGTCTTGGATGAGCAAAGGAACAGAATGAAATGATTATCGGGAATTACTGAAAGATCACAAGAACGAAGACCTATAGCTGGGAAACTGGATAGTGATGGTACTGTGAATTGTGCACTCCTTAAAAATCCAAAGAAAGCTGACAGGCACATAGCTTCCATCACCAGGTCGTCAAATGGGTTGAAACATACTGAGTGCAAAATTGAAATGAATTGGGAAAGGATGTCTGTAGATATGAGTAGTCTAGATGGAGATGAAGGGGGAAGGTTTTTGGAAATTCCTCTGAGTGTAAGGTGCACTGCGGGGATGGAAAGAAGTGTCGGCGAGGGGATGGACAAGCTACAGTAATGAAATTGGTTACCTGAGATGTAGGATTTTATAGATGCTAGCAAAAGATGAAGAATGTCTCGTGTGTGGACGATGAATGCTACAATCCAATTTTCATCAAATGGGGTAGGGGATATTCGGTTCTGAGCGCAGAATGAAGAGAATGATCAACCTGTAGCGTAGGAGGACCTTGTAGATGGAGAGAGTGCTGATGACATGTATTCTCTTGCAGATGAGAGTAGATTGGAGAGCGATGCATTTAGTTGAATATAATATGGTGGAACTGGGGGACCTGAAGAGGGATTGGAGCTGCTGAACCAGACTGTGAAACTTGGTGATCTGTAAACGAGATAAAGCATTGGCTGTGTTATTGAGAATATCTGGAAGATGACAAGATTGTATTGTGTAGTTGTAAGAAACTGAAATCCATATGAGACGGCAGAGAAGCTGCATGATGAGGGGGGAGGAGGATCTGCTTTTATTGATGATATGCACAGTAGATTGATTGTTGCTGACTAATAAAATTGATTTACTAGACCAGGAGTGCCCCCAGAGGTGAGCTGCTGCGACTATAGGGTAGATTTCGAGAAGAGCTGATGATTTGAGATGCAGGGAGAGATTTTGAATTTCATGAGGCCAGCTGTCATAAAACCATTCATTGCCTTGGACACCTCCAAATCCTAGGGAAGAAGCATCGGTATACAGACATAAATCGTGAGGGGCAGAGATGAAGTCATCGTAGAATAGCGAGAGTCCGTTCCAGTGTTGCAGAAGAGTAAACCACATGTTGGTGTCTTTTCTGGCTTTTGGGGAGATTTTGATATGGGAATCCAGGTTTTTTTGCTGTTGAGGAAAGGGCGAGAAGGCGAGAAATGAAAGTCCTGCCTTGGGGAATAATATGGATTGCACAGCTGAAATGGCCCAGTAGAGATAGAAGGTTGCGCTTGGAGACTGATTTTGCTGCTTGAAATTTATTGAGGAGAGAGCAGATGCAGGCTATTTTATCAGAAGGAAGGCTGGCTTCAAATTTAACTGTATCTAAATTGATTCCAAGAAACTCGAGTTGGGAAACTGGACCAATAGTTTTATCTTCTGAATTCTTGTAGTTCCCTAAACAAAATGGAAACTCTAATTTTGTGTGTTGCCAAACAAAAATTACTTTATGATAAATTCAACAAAGATTACAAAGACTTTGAAAAAAAAGAAAACATATGAAAAGACATTGCCATGGACTTGGGCAAGAATGATATGTATTATAAAACATGAAATTATGAACTGATAGCACACATAAACACGTGGATTTTGTGCAGTATAGGTTATTACAAGCTGTGACAGGATTGGCAGAGGTTGAGACTCCAAGACAGTTTAGAAGTTCAAAATAAAGTTTTTTAATAAACAAAAATAATCAAATAAATAGTCACAAGGGCCAAACAAAGAGGTTTTAAACATAAAATAAACACAAAACAAAAAGCAAAACTTACAAAAATAAAGGTTTCCAGGCTGGGCGTTGCCTTCACTGGATTCAAACACAAACCAACAGAAAAACAGCACACACAAAACACTGGCTCCTTCTCCTTCCAGAACTCTCCTCTAATGGGAGGCTGAAGCCTCATTTTATGCCAGGTGGCTCAGTCCTTAATTGAATAATTCATTAGTTGATTCTCCCACCTGAAGCAATCAATCTGGGCAGGGAGGAGAATTTAACTCCTTTCCTGCCAGTATTTCTAAGGGCAGAGCCCTGCTCTGCCACACAAGCATATACTTTTTATTCATTGTAGTCAGGGAAGTATAGAAACAATGGCCTAACCTGGGGACACATATCAGAGAAAGAAGCGTGACAGGGCAAGAGTGGTCAGGGCTTAACAGTCAGAAAAGAGGGGCAGTACATGAAAGTGATCGAAAATATTTTTGGTAGCTCATTGCTAGCTTTCCAACTTACCGGTATATATTTATTACAGAAGTGAGTGTTTGAAAAATTAAATATTGGTCATATGGTTCCTGATGCTATAACAACCGTGTTGTGTAATATTTTTTTATGTATTGCGTAACAACATTATTGTAGATCTAGTAGAAACGTAATAATTAGCAAAAGTTTTAACTTCCATCAGCGTTTGCTGATCATTAAGTTTGTACTACATTTAACACTATTTGTGTTCAAAGTTATGTAAGAATTAACAGAATTGTATTTATTTTTTATTAAAATACTGAAACTAGGTATATTTATTACATATCCTCTACTGCACATCAGCGCTCTGAAGTACGATATTAACGCAGCTAGTGTGCAATGGATTGACGGACGACTTTTTCAGGTGACGGATTCTAAATGACGGAACGGATCCAGTGTGCAAAGGCCTTAAGTCTTAACTGAATTAAACTAAATTAAAATAAAATAAAATAAAACAGCGCTCAATTAAATAAATTACCTGTTAGTTTAAAGTTTATACAAAAACCAGCCCAACATATCCAACACAGTATTGGCTGTGGTACAACTACTAATTTACATTAACGCATGGCACAGTATTTGATGTATTAAATTAAAAGACTTGCTTTGGCTAACTTCAGATTACATGCAAACATTTTCATTTATTGTCAATTTGTTAAATTGAAGTAGCCTTTAAAACGTTACATTAATACATGCTTGCAAAAAAATAGCATTAATACCAAGTGTTACTTTTAGTTGTATTTCACAACAAATACATATTATAGCAAACGGGTGTGATTAATCGATTAAAAGAAAATGCCAAGATTAAAACCCCTAATATATATATATATATATATATATATATATATATATATATATATTTCTGTATACAAAAAGCAAACTCAAGAGAAAGAACATAGATTGTGACGTGGCATAAATAGGCACCTAGCTTTGATAGGCAGGAGAAAATAGAAGAGGCGGAGCCCTAGCTCCTGCCCCCGAATCCCACTTTAAAGTCAACATTTAATACAGAAAAGTGTAAGGTACTGCACGCAGGCAATACAAATGTCCATTATAAATACCATATGGGAGATACTGAAATTGAAGAAGGAATCTATGAAAAAGACCTAGGAGTTTATGTCGACTCAGAAATGTCCTCATCTAGACAATGTGGGGAAGTTATAAAAAAGGCCAAAAAAAAAATTCGGCTATATAATGAAACACGTTGAATTTAAATCAAGGAAAGTGATGTTAAAACTTTCCAATGCATTAGTAAGACCTCATCTAGAATATTGTGTTCAATTCTGGTCACCTCGCTACAAAAAGGACATTGCTGCCCTAGAAAGAGTGTAGAGAAGAGCAACCAGAATTATTCCAGGTTTAAAAGGCATGTTGTATGCAGACAGGCTAAATTAATTGAATCTATTCAGTCTTGAACAAAGAAGACTACGTGACGATCTGATTCAAGCATTCAAAATTCTAAAAGGTATTGACAATGTCGACCCAAGGGACTTTTTCGACCTGAAAAAAGAAACAAGGACCAGGGGTCACAAATGGAGATTGGATAAAAGGGCATTCAGAACAGAAAACAGGAGACACTTTTTTTACACAGAGAATTCTTGGAGTCTGGAACCAACTCCCCTGTAATGTTGTTGAAGCTGGCACCCTTGGATCCTTCAAGAACCTGCTTGATGAGATTCTGGGATGAATAAGCTATTAACAACCAAAAAAGCAAGATGGGCTGAATGGCCTCCTCTCATTTGTAAACGTTTTTATGTTCGTATGTAATTAAAATGATATACCGTTAATTGCATGAAGTGTAATGTTACTACCAAGAAATTATCAATGCAACTGTAGCCTATTTGAATTCTGCATACGTACATTATATGACAGCTGACCTCTACTGCAGATTTTATCTAAATTATACAACTGAAATCTTGGTATAGAAAACAGCATATTAGATATTACAATAAAGTTTCCTTAGGTGATTGTGGATTTGCAATGTGTCCTTGGCTTTTAACACTTGTGTCTTATCCACACAAGAACAAAGAACAGGCATACAAGGGCACACAGATCCACTAGGAATGTGATCAAGATCATTGACATGGAATTTGTCTAAAAGTATTTATTGTTGTTAGACTCCCCCCACACTTGATGTACAATGTACATTTTCACCTTCACACATTTGCATGCATATAAAATGTTCTTACAATACTGTAAGTGTTCGGTGGCTACTTCTGATCATGTTGAGATTATTTATTGCGGAGGAGAGTACCAGAGAATATGCATGATTAGAAGATTCACCGAACAGTAATTGTAAACAAACTGTGTATTGGGTAGGGAGTTCTATCGTAATTTGAAAAGCTTAATAATTAAGTATTATATGTATAATATAGCTAACAACTACAAACATAAATGGTATTTCAAACATATTTATTTATAGCCTACAATCGTACATACTAAAATACAGACAAACATAGATGTCAACATAAGAAAATAAATTACTGTAGTTTGATGTCTTTGTTGGATGTGGGGTATTTAGTTATATTATTTTAATACGTGTTGTTGCTGATGAGAACAGCACCGGCTCCGTTCCATCTCTGACTCTGGAATCTCTGGCTGCTCACTCTGCTTCCATGCTGGATCCGCTGCTGCCGCTCCTCTCCGCACCGCTCCGTCTCTGACTCAGGAAATGCCGGATTCTGGAACTCTGCTTTGCACGCTTGCGTTTAATGGAAAGCTCTTTGTCTTGTTTGGTTTTTAAAATGCTTTATTCAAATAGTAAAAGGTACACAGAATAACAATCTTCAATACAGGAATCAAAAAGATCCCTGGGTCTGACTCCAGGCACCGAGCTCAGTACAACATTTCATTCACATTTCCCAGGGTTAAATAGCCCTAGTTTCGCCCCTAGTCCCTGTAGCAGGCAACTTATAGAAAGTAAGTCGTCCTTATAAAAACTCTCTGATTGGTCAAAATCCTACAGAGCTTGGCTCCACTCAGTCTGGGCTCACGCTGCGACTAGATGGTTGTCAAGTGAACTGCAGCGTGTGTGATTAATGCTTTTGCATTCTTACATTCGATCTTATTGTACATAATTATACCAAACTAACATTCAATAATGTCTGATTACAACATCGTACAGTACATAAAAACTAGCATTCAATTGTGTTCTTGGATTACAGATAATACTGCATATATTTGCCTTTTAATACAGTGTTTTACCAGGTATTGTCAATAGTGTGCAATTCCTGCAACATAGTAATAATAAAACCTAGTTAATTTCCTTACACTTACGGTATTTTCTTTTCTTTTTAACCAAAAAAAGGTTGCAAAATGCAATTTAAAAGAGTTGTATATAGTACTGTGTCAAAATATCCCCCCGGAAGAGGGTAAATGACTAGTGGGGTTTAATTATTATTTATTTATTCATTTTTTTTAATCTGTGCCGTCCGATTTTTACCCACACACCAGATAATCGTAAATCAGTATTTTATATGTGAAGTGTTCTCAATAAATACACATTCTGCATGACAAAATGCACAATTTGAAATTAAGTTTATAAATTATACACAGCATAGATATTCCCATTATTTTTTATTTCCATTTGGCTGCTGCTCGCAGGTGGGAGAGCCGCCTCCCTGTACACTAGTAGTTTCCATAACAGTTAATTATGCTTCCATTCATTTCTCTTGATCTCGAAACATGCATTTTGATTAACGAGTTCCCCTTATCTGGCCATTGAGAGGAAGTGATGCAGGTGACCTTCGACAATTAAGCTTTTTAAAGAGAAATGCGTTCATTAAAGACCTCATCGACTCAATTTCAAAGCATTAACGGATTGATTTAATTAACACATTTAGTTTGAAAATCACTTGCTACCAAAGCTCTCGTTACTATACCACAAGTTCTATACAATAACACTGGTTCTACACTTGGTAAAAGAAAGATTCAGTTTACTTTCCCTTGCACTTCCTGGATTATTTCACCTCTTCAGTGTCTTCGGGTCAAGCAGCTTACTGGCTGAAAAGCATGTCAGTCATTATAGGGAAGCAGCTGGTTGGTTAACTGTAAAGAGGGAAGGGATGGGACAATTTCACTCTCCAGGTGAAAGGACTATGAAAGTGCCATCAGAATGCAAGGCCTGAAAACAGATTTCTTTAACCTAGTGTACCAGCTATCATGTTTCAATGTTAAAAATATAGATTTATTTCAAAACTACACATCTATAGTATATATGAGTATGAGACCTATAGTATATAGTGGATGTGCAGGGCAGTGTATGGAAATATGTCCATAAGCTGCAATCACTTTAAGATCCACCAGCAGTAAAGCAGAGCCCTTGTGTGAAGACTTTCAGATTGTATCAAGCCTGCTCCCATTGCATAGCGCTCAGAGTTATTCTGGTTATATTATTATGCTAATTAAGCTAAATGTAGTACACTCTTATTTCCATCCTTCTTATTATAGTCTATGCTGTTGAAGCCTAGGCTGCCATAGCTTTACAATGGAAACCCCAATGGTAACCTGTGGCAGAGATGGTTGCAGTGGTGATGCCAGACCTGGGAAATAAACCAAAACACAGGTGCTACGGGGCAAAACTTAGGCTCTACGGCACTCAGTGCTGTGATTAATAAACAAAAAAAAAAAGATTTAAACAAAAACACTTTTATAAAACACAAAGAAAAGGGCACATTGGCCAAAGCAAAATGAACACAAACAATAATGATTTTACTAAATGGGTACCTTTTGGATCTCTCACTGGTAGCATTTGCTCTCGCTCTCAACTCCTCTAAACTCTCTCCTCTAATGAGCCTGGAGTGGGTCTTTTATAGTCTGTGGCTGGAGCCTTAATTACCCATTAATAAAATAATTACCTTAAGGCTCCAGCCACATTCCTATGAGATTTCTCGGGATGGGCTTTTTCACTGGTCTCAAATAATAAACAACAATGACGGACAGTTTCTGTCCGCCCACATTTAAACATCATCATAATAATAATAATAATAATAATAATAATAATAATAATAATAATAATAATAATACAATAACAACAACAGCAATAATGCAAATGAAAATACATATATAAATGAATATACACAAGGGGTGGGGACCCAGTCACATAATCGTATAGGCTACAGTGCTGAGGAGTAACACACTACATGTAACTCATTACTGTATTCTGATTACATTTTCAGTAACTTGTAGCTGTATTTGTTCCTTTTTCAGACAGGTAACTAAGTGGTAACGCATTACATTTTATGGGAAAAAATAACGCAATTACTTTCAGTTACATTAAAACTACAGTTAATGCATGCTATGGAAATCAGAAAACACTTCAACAGTGTAAGTCAAGCCTTACAGGTCACATGAACGCGCTGCTCTTATCTTTCTGCTAGTCAAGCCTTACAGGTCACATGCACGCGCTGCTCTTATCTTCCTGCTAGTCAAGCCTTACAGGTCACATGCATGCACTGCTCTTATCTTCCTGCTAGTCAAGCCTTACAGGTCACATGCACGCGCTGCTCTTATCTTCCTGCTAGTCAAGCCTTACAGGTCACATGAACGCGCTGCTCTTATCTTCCTGCTAGTCAAGCCTTACAGGTCACATGCACGCACTGCTCTTATCTTCCTGCTAGTCAAGCCTTACAGGTCACATGCACGCACTGCTCTTATCATCCTGCTAGAACATGGCATCAGAGGAGGGAGCGAGTGGGTTCCATAGCTGGATCTTCAAAGAATATTTCCAGCTGCAGCCCGACCAAACACCCCCCAGAAAATGTATATACTGTATCTCTGTATAATGTAAACTGTGCCTGAGAAGGAACTATTTGTAATTGTAACTAATTATATTTTTGTCCAAGTAATAAGTAACTGTAACTAGTTACAATTTTGTTCAAGTAACTTGTAACTGTAACAGATTGAAAGTAACTTCCCCAACACTGACCTTATAACATGTATTCCAAATGGATTATGATGCTGTTAGAAAATGTCTTTCTATTTCTCTCTCTCCCAAATGTTCCAATCAGGGATTTGAACGCTGGGAATCTGTAGTGGCTGGTTTCACAGCCCCGATTAGCATCTACTTTACCAAAAGGTAACATTTGATAGACCAAGATCAATGCTAAACCAGCCATGGAGTGCATTTCTATTTTATCATTCTCTTACAGTGGACTCCAAGTAATATAATACAGTATTATTATTATTATTATTATTATTATTATTATTATTATTATTATTATTATTATCATCAAATAGTCTTGAAATCATTATTTCGAATTCTTTACAGGCAAATAAAGCAGTGCAGGATGCAACCCATTAGCGTAATTAAGTGTTCCATAATAACAACATTAAAATCAATGTCAGAAAGATGCAAAGTTCAGTCAAAGTAAGCACCAACCCATTATAATAAAGAAAAAAACAGCAGTACAATGCGTAATATGACTTTCAGCAGCTAAACCTATGTGCTTGTTCCCAATGTAATATGCAGTATCTCTTGCCCCCCTGGGGAGACCTACACTCTTGCCTGTTTTTGTCAATTGACACGAATATGGGACTTGTCCATGGGGAGCCTGCGCTGACTGGCAGAGATGCCCCACAGTCTCTCCACTGACCTGGACGCTACTAGTTAACTGGGAGGTGCTTTCACCATGGCCACAGGCTGCAAGACAGCAGCCATATGAAATGGTGATTCTGTGTAAATATCATTGGGCCAGTCTGAGCTTATCCTTTCCTCTGGCACCTCCTCAAGCTTCCTTGTATGGAATAATTCTGCCTCTATCTGTTTACAACTGTTTAGCATAATTCATTTGATAAGCCTACAGTCAGGCACACTTGCTTTCCTCCTTCTGCCATGCCACATCACATCTGCCTTGTAATTGCTGTTGCCGGGGACACTTCATTACACTGGCTGGGCAATTACAATCTTATTCACTTCTTGTTTTACACATTTATTTTTCTCCTAATGGCTGCCTCCTCATATTTACAGTATTGTTAAGTTCCCTGGATAACCCATGTTCATTTATTTAGTCAAAACACATACATATTCACAAAAAAACTAAAGTATAACATTGTATAGAATAAGAACTGGTCCTCTCCTTACAAAATAAAAGTACTGCATTATATTAATGCAGTGCTTTTACCTGTTTTGGAAAACTAGGCATTGCTTTTTGAAAATATATGGAAAAGGTAGTATAGTAAAACTTAACTAGTAAAAGATACTTAGGAACACAGGATAGATTCAATCAGTATCTCTTATCATAACTTTACAAAGAATGGGCTGACTTACAAAGTGTTAAAACGTCTGTATGCCCATGTATAATGACATAGGAGACAAATGCATCAACCAAGTTACAATAGTGGTGGTAAACATTAAATCCTTTCTGACTGGTACATTCATGCCTGATTCAGTTCAGTAATCAAGCTGTGTGTTTCAGTGCATCTTTAAACCATGTGCAGTAATAATGCAGGTCTCAACTACTGGTGTTACAGTGAAAAATGTAAGTCTAATAGTCTTCTCTTTTGGAATGGATTGTTCTTATGTAACAGGGTGGAGGCTGGGCATGGACTGACGACCCCACACTGTAAGTGAGCATATTAATCACTATGAAAAAGAGCTGACCTAGGTGCTCCTGATTGGCACATCTGGTAAAGGCGCTCCGTGTGGAGTGCAGGATGTGCCCTATAGCCTGGAGGTTGCCAGTTCGAGTCCAGGTTATTACACTGCTAACCGTGGACGGGAGTTCCCAGGGGGCGGCGCACAATTGGCTGAGCACTGCCCGGGTTGGGGCTTAGGTCGACCAGGTTGTCCTCAGCTCCAGCGACCCCTGTAGACTGGCCAGGTGCCTGCGGGCCTGATTGTAAGTTGCCCGGAGCTGCATGGTCCTCTTGAGGTTGCTGCATGGTGGGCCCACAGAGTGAAAAGAAGCGGACAGCTGACGACACACATTTCGAAGGATGCGTGTGTCTGTCTTCGTCTCTCCTGAGTCAGCGTGGGGGCGGCAGCATTGAGCCGGGTTGAAATAAAAAATAAATAATAATTGGGCTTTCCAAATTGGGCAGAAAATTAGAGAAAAATAATTGGCGATTCCAAATAATAATAAAGAAAAGAGCTGACCTCTTGGTTTTAGAGCTTTTATCTCACCGACAAGGGACAGAATCCATAACAGCAGAGCAACACACAACACAGCCTGCTGTATTAGGTACAAAAAACATAATTAAGAATGAGATGTAAAAATGTGAGAACAGAAAGTGATAGCAGGTGTACAATAAGTAATCATGCCATGACACACTGTATGATAGTTTATATGTCGTGTACAGGTTGCACATTATAAGTTGCAAGTCACAGAAATGTTCCACATTATTTATTTATTTATTTATTTATTTATTTCTTAGCAGATGCCCTTACCCAGGGCGACTTACAGTTGTATACAAAAAATACATATCAAGAATTACAGTACAATTAAGAGCAAGAATACTAAATATATCAATATAACCCAAGGCTGCTTAGTCAGGGCCATACATACAGGATGTGCGCTATAGACACGGTGTCATTGATATTCTGAAAATTACAGTATTATGATATCTACCAGAGTGGATAGGGTCTATATTAGACAAAAAGTCAATTTTGTGACAGTCAGCAGTAAAAGGGTGTAGGTTTTGAGTTTTAATAAGGGAGGCCAGTGAAGTGAACACAATATATCTGACAGTTGACTGTTTATTTTTAAAAAGGCAGAAAGTTTCTTTTTTTAGAACAAGCGGTGATGAACATCATGTAATGAATTTCCTCCTAGCAGTTCCTGAGTTAATAACCCTGACATCAGCATGAGAGCTGCACTTACCTCTGGACTAGAGAGCTTGCTGTTTGTATTTCTCATCAATATAATAAAAAATGTACTGAATGCTTTTCACATAAACCTGAACATAATGGCTGCCAGGTAGGCCTACATGTAATGCATATTTGTTTAATGCAGTTATTACGTTATTAAAAGTTTTGTTAATTAAGCGTTCTGAAAGTAGGCCAGATACAAACCAATCGGTGTATTTTAATGTGTTTTATTGTATTAACAATGTACAAGTTTGAGATTAAACAATAAATTATTTTTGATAATGATACTTATTGCTTTTATTGTTAATTTTTAAAACAATTTTAGAAGTTTGTATTATTATTATTATTATTATTATTATTATTATTATTATTATTATTATTATTATTATTATTATTATTATTATTAACAATGGTAGATCTAATTCCATTTTTAAATACAAATTCTGCTTGTTCATTTTCCAACGTTTTGCATACCGTATCCTTGTTAACCAGTGCATATAAAAAGACTGTATACTTTCGCTTTATACTTGAGGGTGTACGATACAATGTAATTTTGTAAAACAAAACTGTTACTTAGTTTCCACTGACACACAACCCTTTAACAAAGTTGCTGGAATGTTTAAATTGAGTTACAATGTTGCTACAAGTTTGTGTGTTAGCAGCTTCTCAATGACCGCATAAAGCATGTGAAGTTAGAGATCTAATATGAAATTCAAGTTTTACAGTAAGTCAAATAATGTTAATAAAAATGTTCCTGACAAGTTCAGAGGGGAATGCATAGTAATTGTATAAACTTTACCCGGTGTTGTTCTATTCGTTATATGTGCACATTTGAAAGATACACAGATTTTTTTTTATATGTTGAAACATGATATATGGTACTACACTAAGTTTTAAAAAAATCTGTTTGCAAGTCATGCTTTCAGATAATGTCGCCCTTTCTTGGTCATTTCACCTGAAGGGTAAAATTATTCCCACCCCTTTAACAGCTTCTTTCCTGGCATTAACCAACCAGCTGCTTCTCCTATTGACAGATGTGTTTTCAGCCAATAACACGCGTTGACCTAGAAGTCAATGCTGACATGAATTGAAGGAGGAAGTGCACATGTAACACATGTCTTCAGGGTAAGGCATGGAAACTGAAAGGTTTGTTTAACTCAAAGTAGTATCAATATCCTGTTTAAAATGAAAATTACTATTTGCTGTAATGCGTTTTCTTTTCAAAATTACACATTTACAGTAAGTCTTGTGTAGCTTATGGAAGACTATTTTTAGAATCAATAATTAGTTCCACTGCTCATATCTACAGCATCAATTTTTTTACGATTTTTCATGAAAGTCAAAATCTAGACACCATCAATTTTAGAGATGAAAAACCTGTTACATTGCACGATATAGCAGCTGAGTGAGTCAGCATAGAAATGGACAATGCCAAATTAGCTAAATTAAAAACACATTGAACAGTGTGTAGAAAATTGCTTTTGTGCTTCAGATATTTTTTAATTGGAATAAACATTAAATTTTTTCCCGCTAAGCCTCTGTGCAAACATATGTTCACCAAACATCTGCATATGTCCTAAATTCAGTGTGCCACAGATTGAGTCTACTTCTACAGTTAGGATACCGTTACAACCCCAGTGTTGTACCCTGAGGTAACCCTAGCTAACCCATCAACAGACCACAGCAACACCAGTAGGGCTCTTTGCTTGCAGTGTTCATTTTAACCCTTGTATATTCGTTTAGGTATGACAGAAAATGAAGACATTGCTACTGTAGTGCCATTCTGCCAATACCTTGCTGTCCTTGTGCTGCCACTGTCCCTGCACAAATGCATTTCCATTCCATTGCCACTGACGATCAATTTGGTATTGTGAAGATTGCTGGGATTTGCTTATTATTGAGAGGTTAGAGAGTGGTAAGGGTATGGAATAGCTTACTTAGCCATATTGTTGGTCCTTTAAGACTTGCCATGACAATGTTTTGAGATCAAGAAGCTGCTAGGAATCAGACAAGCATTGATGGGCTGCATTGTAAATTGTTATGTTCTATTGTACCCTGTTTCTCACAGAAAAAAACGCTAACAAAGTCATAACGATACAGACTTCATACAGTATATTCTTTTTAAATTTACAATTCCTATTGTTTTTTCCATGAATCCGTTTTCATGTTGCAGGTGGTGGTATTTTACAGTGATAGGAATTGTTAGTTCAGTCAGGAAAACTCATGCGATAGAAAGAACAGTATTTATTAAGCTTAGACAAGGCGATGCTACGTTATACATATTTCATTATATCTTTGGCCTTTGGCCTCACCTTGCGATGTGCCCCTGCCCATAATTTAGTTTGCTGATAGTGGAGAGGCTGACTGTAGGGAAGCCATGGGCAGAGGGGCAGGATAGCTGCCCCCCCCTTAGACAAAGCCGGAAAAAAGGTGGAGGCTGGGGAGTAGGTGAGCTCTGACACACAACAGGGACGAATGGATTGAGGTAAGATATAAAGCTCCTTCCAGCTGATCATTGGACGTGTTGTTTATCAAATGATGAATGAGATACTTTCCATTTGACTGACGAATGTTCTGGTAATGAGGGTGCCTAAAATGCTTCATGTTTTACGATTTTAATATATAGTCCCCCGTGAAAAACACAATCGCGGATCGCGGTGCGATTTCGCGGAATGCACTCTCGGTTGCAGAATTATTGATTTTCCATGGCAACAAGCCAAACTAGCATTTATAAGAACAAATTCAAGTTTTTTAAACATTCCACAAGGTGGCACAGTGAGATTTTTGAATACCTCTGCTTTGTTTATCTTGCTCAACCCACTCTTAGGAAAAGCAAACCAAAAACTTGTTTTAGACACTGACGTGCTGTGGTTATTAAAATCCTCAGCTAACATGGATACATTTGTTAAGAGCAAACATGTGCCTGGAGGCAAAAGCCACTTAGGAAATAAAACAGCTGCTGGTAGTGCTGGGGAATACCCGAGACTCTTGTATGAGGAAGGGAGTTAACTATCAGAGCCATGTTTCCTTGACTTCAATGGGAAAGCAGGACTTTAAATACCTGACCACAGTCCCGAGAAAATGGAGAACATTTTATTTATTTATTTATTTATTTATTTTTATTTCAGGTCAGTTTTATAGTTTCTAGTTGCAGTTGCTCACTTTCGTAGTATTTTTTTCCTCATAAAGGTTTAAAACTGGAAAACGCCAGTATTTATTTGATAATTTATTTTACTTTTCTACCTGCTGACTGTGGCCTCACAATTTAGTTTTTGGAATTTAACTTTTAAAAGGCTACTGCAGAATTCAATAATTTCTGTTGCAGAAATCATGGACCCTTGCTGCAGAATTTAGAAAAAGTTGCTGCGCTTTTCACGGGGGACTAAATCTAGCTTAAAAATGAGTTCCTTGCCTGATTTTGCTGAATTAGAAATCCAACTGATAATCACTATTCCTCAATGACTGATGATCAATTAATAGTTCATATAATTTAGCAGTTTTTCAGTGAATGTTACAAGTTACTTATGTTTTGTATTGCCATTTAGTTCACTTTCAATTCCAAGACGACCACCAAAACACACTTATTGGTAGGTATTCACTGAGCTCTTTAATTGAAATTGTATTTCACCACTTGCACATTAGCACTCACTCTGGACTTGTGATTATGTGTGTGTGTCTTTGTGTGTGTTATACTGTGTTTATTATTTCGGGAATGTAAACCCTTCGTTTGGAACAGTGCAATATGCATTGCTGTGTATTGCCTGGGATTATTCTTTGCGGTCGCCAGGCCGGGATTATAAAAATAAACGTGTTTGGATTGTGAACTTTGTTGTCTGTCTTCTGTTTTGTAATCCCATGACCTCTACACCTGCGCACTGCAAACCACTTTGCCACAACATGTTATAGCAAACATGACATTCAGTCCTACACTGGGTTAATACAAGTTCTCAGTTTTCTTTCCTTGCTTTCCAGGAAGTCAATTTTGCTTCTTATCTTATTTCACCTCAGAAGTGTCTTTAGGGTCAAAGCTTATCATTGGCTGCAGAGCATGTCAGTCATTAGGAGAAACAGCCAGTTACAGACAGAAAAAGAGGCCCAGTAGGGGTTGGGACAATTTCAACCAGGTGATCCAGGAAGTGTAATCGGAAAGCATGTCCTGCAAACAGATTTATTTACCTAGTTTAATTCTAGATATTATGTTTTATAATGAATGTACCTGTTTGCTGTAGCATGTGTTTCTTGCAAAACGACACATTTGAGACCCATATAGTGAAAAGACATGCCTGACGTGGAAATGTATGGAACTACTTTAATGTAAGTATGATTGTTTGGTCATGGTGTGTCGTAGTAAAAATTATTTAAACTGATCAGAGCTGATCAGAGAGCCAGTTTTGCCTGCTGTATGCCACATCACATCACAAACACAAACACAATTCCTGACATCAGCCATACAATATTAGGTTTCTAGTGTGCTTTATTCTCAATATTGGTATGACTGAAATTGGCTGCTTAAAAAATCATACCTTTCGACACTTCGTCCACTGAAAAGCAGAGACATCGCATCATGCATGTGTATCAGCTGTTTTAACAGAATTCCCTTCATCTGTCTTTTACATCTTTGAATGAAAGTGCCAATGAACTACGGTTTAGTATGGTTAGAAACACTTCAAGTTCGATTTTATAATGTATATATTAACAGTAAAGTAATCTATCCAAATGCCACAGGTATGACTATGTTTGCTGAGCACTTTATTGTTATTAGGCTTCCAAGCCATAGGCTGGGGAAGCCTATTGTTTTTATTATTATTATTATTATTATTATTATTATTATTATTATTATTATTATTATTATTATTAGGCTTCCTAGCCAAAGGCTGGGAAGCTTATTGTTATTGTTATTGTTATGTTTATTATTATTATTTATTACTATTATTATTATTATTATTATTCCGCACAAACAACATCGCAGAGTTATGAAAACGCATACGTAAGTAGATGCCTATGGCTGGACAACCAGACTGGCATCCCCGAATGAAAAAGTCACATGGATCGACCGCTATCTTGGATCTTGTGGAAATTTGGGGAATTTTTCAAAACTCTTGCCGTTAAAAACAACTTAAGGTGGAACTATGACAATGGCAGCAGATAGTGCAGCAATGGCCTATAAAAACATATGTTCAATCAAGGTCGATTGAACAATTACTTTGCCCGCTACGCTGGATTGGCGCCAAATATTCAACAATCTTCTTGTCTTAAACCGCAACGTCAATCGACACCTACATTGGCACGCATGTTCATGACCATGTCCTTTCTACCGTCTCTAAAATCCACGCTTTTTCGTTACAAAACATGGCCGCGGCGTGCAAATAACCGTTTCACGGCAGCTCTATTTTCATACATTCGTGCATAAATCCAAGGTGCAATACACTACAGTCATGAAACTTTATATGACCATAGAGACTCATGTGAAGTACTGGTGATGATAACGTTGCATCTATAATAACCAATGCGCTTAAATGTCACGATAACTGCTTGGAAGCCTTTATAGTTGCTAGCAACTCTAGTTAGGCTTCCAAGCCAAAGGCTGGGAAGCCTATTGTTATTGCTGTGTTTATTAGGCTTCCAAGCTAAAGGCTAGGAAGCCTATTGTTATTGCTGTGTTTATTATTATTATTAGGCTTCCAAGACGTAGGCTGGGGAAGCCTATTGTTTTTGTTAGGATTATTATTTTTTTTTTTTTTCTGCCAAAACATGCTCAAAAACTCACAAAATTCGGTACACTTTTAGATGCCTATGGATGATAGTCGGTGATATTTTGCGCAAGTCACATGGTTCGGCAGCCATATTGGATTTTGCGGAATTTGTTAAAATGCCTATGTATCGGAAACTGCTTACTGCAGAGTTCTGAAAATTGCTACACATGTTGAGGGATAGTCCATGATTAACTGTTGTTAATATGAAGCTGATTGGTTCTGTGGTTTGGCAACCACATCGATTAATTACATAAAAATATGAAATTATCAAAATTCAAACATCATCTTCTCTGAAACCGCTTATCCTATTGAAACAAAAATTGGAATAAAATATCTCAGTATGGTCATCTGTTACGCTTGTTCAAGGGAAGTTGCTACTGTGAAAAGCATGGCGTCCACGCTGCATGACATCATCAACATACGCAACTAGCTATAAAACTGTGTATAACTTCTTATCGGCTGCACCAAAATGCACAAAATTTGACACGGATGTAGAGGACTATGGGATGTTGTGTTGTGGTCAATATGGCGGCCATTGGTCACATGGTGTGGCAGCCACCTTGGATTTAATGAAAATTTTGGACAATATTCAAAAGTCTTCTTCTCATGAACGGTAAATAGTACAGCTGTGAAAATTTTTGTACATAGTGCGCTCATGTCCACAATTGATTCTACTTAAGGAAAAATGGATCAGTCACATGGTGTGGCAGCTATGTTGGATTTTGCGTGAAACGCTTAAACAACAACTCCTCATGAGCCCTTTGGCCGATTGATGTGAATCTTGGTTATACGTTATCTTTGTACTGTCCTTTGTACAAACATGACCGCCATGAGCCAATCAATATGGGTGACATGCCAGTTTTGTCAATTTTTCACCCTGAAATGACACATTCCCACCACTGGGGACAGCTGTTAACATGGACAAGTCTGCAAGGTAAGAAAAAAATTCCTAAAGCAGCCGTTTTTCGCTGGTGCTTAACAACAGTTTTACTAACACATGTAACTTAAAAAACAGTAATTACAGTGGAAAGGATTATATTTAGACATACACATAGTACAGTATACAGACACATACTGTAAACTAAGAAAACATTTTTTTAAGAACTGTTGCAGCTGCATCCACGCGAAAAAAACCCTGCACTATACTTTTTATACTAACACAATCGAAACAATTAAATGCATTAAACATCAGCTTTACAAGTCACATGAATATAGTTTGCTTAAAAATCGTTATATAATTATTTTTACGAATAATACACAGTCACAAATCCTGAATCTGTTGAAACGAAACCGCGTGTGTAATCCATTTAAAAAATGCATGTGAGAAGGGGGGGAGGGACGACTTTGGGGCCATATCTTTCATTGAAATACTTATTTTTGGTAATCAAATGTATAGACAGAACGCTTCACAATCGCTTGCTCTATAAAACAGCATTGTAACTGTATAGATCGCATAGTTATTCATGGAGAATCCCCCCAAAAAGCAGACATTTTAGTATAATTCGAGCTTACCAGCTTCTCAGCCGTAATGCTGTTTGTTTACTTATAACCTCGTGGACATGCAGGCAATACTGATACACACAAAGAATATGAAAAAAAATTACCGTCTTCTCGGGCTGTACAAAAATGTTATGTAATCACATTTTTTTTTACAACGCTGTCGTAGCTGAACAAAAGCCAACAAAAAAAATGCACTGCTCGTTTTACTGATATGGTGTCTTTTTTTATTTCATAACTACAGTGATAGTTATAACTATAGTTGCTAGCAACTATAAAGGCTTCCATCCAAGCAGTTATCGTGAAATTTAAGAGCGTTGGTTATTATAGATGAAACGTTATCATCACAACTGTGCTAACTGTCAATTTTGGCACAAATATGAGAAGACTTGAACATTTTCTGAAATTTTCATTCAATCCAAGATGGTTGCCACACCATGTGACCAAAGGCTGTCATATTAAGCATGTCACAACATCCCAGAGTCCTCTTGTGGCAGGATGGCTTGCAGTGGTGAGGTGTGGTGACGTCACGGACCAGGAAGTACAGAAACCAAAACAATGGATGGGCGGGTGAAGCTGAACGCAACGGCGGTCAGCGTATTTAATAAATCAAATAAACAAAACAAAAGATTTAAACAAACAGCAAAACACAAAACAAAAAGGCATGATGCCCAAACAAACAGAAACAAGTATATTTTTAAATATATAGCAATTCTTCATTATATTCTCCATGCTCTCTATCTCTGCTCTCCCGTACTCTCCTCTCTACACTCAACTCCCCCGCAGCACGGACAGCTGCAGGTTCTTGTACTCTGGCCGCGGGGTTAACTAGCTGTTAATTATCTTATTACCCCTTGGCCACAGTCTGCATGCGTTTGGTAAGGATGCGTGACTGTCAGCTAGTTAAATAATCAGTAGCTGATCAGCCACGCATCCTCACAGGTTTTTAAATTATATAACAATAACAAAAGACGCGGCGCTTTTATCCGCGCCGCAAACAAAAATACAAATAATCATGAATAGGGGCGGGACACTCCGCCACACCTCTACATCTGTGTCAAATTTCGTGCGTTTTGGTGCAGCCGATAAGAAGTTAAAGGCAGTTTTATAGCCAGCTGCTTATGTTGATGATGTCATGCATCACGTTTGACCTTTAGGAGAGGTCAAAGGTCGCGGGTGATGACATTTTTTCATAGAGCACTTATGACTTCCTATACGTTTGCCATTATAACTATGACCCTGTTGGCACGCCCTAGAAGTTAAAATTTCAACGTAAATTCCAATATGGCTGCCGCGATGTGTGAGCAGTCTGTTTCAAACTTCAGCAGTTATTACTTTCCAATGGTCTGTGGAATTGTGTTGACATTGAAGAGCATAAGTGCAATGGTGATCTTGTTATGGGTTGCAAAAGTTTTTTTTACAATTATCAATATGGCCGCCAAACCATGTGACCAAAATGTGTCATTTTCATATCACCAGTACTTGACGTGAGTCTCTATGGTCATATAAAGTTTCATGACTGTAGTGTATTGCACCTTGGATTTATGCACGAATGTATGAAAATAGAGCTGCCGTGAAACAGTTATTTGCACGCCGCGGCCATGTTTTGTAACGAAAAGGTGTGGATTTTAGAAACGGTAGAAAGGACATGGTCATGAACATGCGTGCCAATGTAGGTGTCGATTGACGTTGCGGTTTAAGACAAGAAGATTGTTGAATATTTGGCGCCAATCCAGCGTAGCGGGCAAAGTAATTGTTTTTTATAGGCCAGTGCTGCACTATCTGCTGCCATTGCCATAGTTCCACCTTAAGTTGTTTTTAACAGCAAGAGTTTTGAAAAATTCCCCAAATTTCCACAAGATCCAAGATAGCAGTCGATCCATGTGACTTTTTCATTTGGGGACGCCAGTCTGGTTGTCCAGCCATAGGCATCCACTTACGTATGCATTTTCATAACTCTGCGATGTTGTTTGGAAAGAAAAATAATAATAATACACACAGCCATAACAATAGGCTTCCCAGCCTTTGGCTTGGAAGTCTAATTATTAAGACTAAACTGATAAAACAACAATCGCAAATTCTGAATATGTGACAACGAAGCCAAGCACCCCAGATAACCAATCGTTACACTATTATCACTTTCTATTGCTTTACGAATGCACATTAAATGATAGTGGCATTAAAATATACCTGAGCCAGTACTGTCTCTCTGGGTTCTGTTCCAGCTTCTTCTCTCCTCTGTCCTGTTTATAATTCCTCGGCATAGGATTCGAGTGATGTTACTCATAAGTCGTGCACATGTTATGTCCTAGTAGCGGTTTGGTCACAATTAAATATGGTAAATTGTGTATTTGCCAGGTACCCCTGATAGCTAATCGTTACACTATTATCACTTTCTGTTGCTTTAAAAACCAATACATGCTGTAGACTTTATTTTATATTGCAAAATGAAGAATAGGGCACCACACACTCACACACACACACACATGCAAATTCAAACAAAGAGTGATCTAGAATTTAGAACAATGTTAGCCTCTTATATGTATTATTTTCAAAGTCTATATGACTGCATACTATTTAGAATTTTGTGTGCTTCCAAATACAATTTAAATAGCCTACTAACCAATAATTCCAATATGTGGGCCAAAATTGACACAGTTAGCACAGTTGTGATGATAATGCTTCATTTATAATAACCCTGCTGTCTCCAGTGATAGAGAGAGAGAGTCACACCTGTCTCCAGTGACTGAGGGAGAGCTGCACCAGTCTCCAGAGACCTGCAAAACCTGCATCGTCTAGGACTGTCAAGCCTGCTCCGCCTAGGGCTGCAGAGCCTGCACCGCCTAGGGCTGCAGAGCCTGCACCGCCTAGGGTTGCTGCACCTGCATCACCTGGGAAGGCCTGCTCACCATTGCTTGGGGAGGCCAGTTTGCCATCTCTTGGGGATGCTTGTTTGTCATCGTCTAGGGATTTTTGTTGGGCATGGCCACTGCCAGGATTGCCCCGGCTGGAGAAGCCAGCCTTGGCGCTGTCAGTATGTCTGCTGACAGTATTGCCATCGTCAGCTTTGCTGCTGCCAACGTTGCCACGGGTAGCATCTCCACTACCGGAGTGGGTCACCCCGCTGGCAGCATTGCCATTGGAGTAGGACCTTGCTCTGATGTCGGCATTTCCACTGACAGCATTGGCGCTGCCAGGATCGCCCCAGCTGGAGGAGCCAGCCTTGGCGCTGTCGGCACACCAGCATTGCCAATAGCAGCCTATCCGCTGCTGGAGTGTACCACCCCACTGTCAGCATTTCCGCTACCAGGATTGCCGTCTGTAGGCCCAGTGATGCCTCCATTCGTGGCCCAGGGCCCTGACCAAGACTTTGGGGCTTTTAAGGGGGAGGTGGCTTTTAAGGTCATGTCTGCTGCGCACAAGGGGGGAGATCTGTGGCAGGGTGTCCCTGTGCGTATTTTGTGTTTTATGTTGTATGTGGTGTGTGTATATTGGGGCACGGGGTATAAATTGGGCAGTGTATCACGAGTGATTTAAAATATATATGTGCATTTAGGCATGTAAAATTCAGAAGTATCCTGCCATTCCTGCTACCTGCTGAGTAAACACAGAGGTGTGTGCTATAGTAACCTTCGTCAAATTCCTATTACCCCTGCTCAACCACATGCTCCTGACTGGACCAATTTACACCTAGGGTTATTTAATGTCAGGTCTCTGTCTAATAAGGCTCTGTTAATAAGTGATTTTATTCAGGATTACAACATTGATATTCTCTCTTTAACTGAATCATGGCTTGGACCGAATGACAGTGATTGAGGCTTCTCCACCTAACTATTCTTTTTCCATAAAGCTCGCTCTACTGGGCAGGGACTAGCTACTGTTTTCAGTTGTGGAACTTAGAATCAAACAGGAAATTGTTGAGGGTTATTCATCATTTTAAGTTTTAACCTTGACATTAAACGGTCCATTACCTGTTCATATTGTAATTATTTATCGACCACCTAAGTCAAACCCGCCATTTCTGATTGAATTTGAGGATCTGCTATCTATATTGACAGTCAAATATGATAGGATTCTTTTACTGGGTGATTTTAACCTTCATGTTGACATTGATTCTGATTCTAACTCCTTGGAATTTTTGAGGCTACTGGATTCCTTAGATTATATCCTGCATGTCAAAGGTTCTACGCATAATCATGGCCATGCTTTAGATGTGGTAATTTCTCGTGGTTTAGCTGTTAGGAACCTCATAACCCTAGATCTTACTATTTCTGATCATCTTGCCATTCTTTTTGAGGTGAATCTGCCAGTATCTACAAAGACTGTGGACCTGTGGCGGAGTGTCACGCCCCTTTGTTTATTATTTATTTATATTATGATTTTAATATGTTTATATTACGGCGAAGCGCAGCATATTTGTTATTTTTTATATTCATATTATTACACCTTGTGAGGATGCATGACTGATCAGCTAGTGATTTATTTAACTAGCTGACAGTCACACTTCCTTACTAAACTCGTGAAGACTATGGCTGAGGGGTAATAAGATAATTAACAGCTAGTTAACCCCACGGCCAGAATATAAAAGCCTGCAGTTATCCGCGCTGAAGGAGGAGAGTGTCAGAGGCGAGACATGTTTTGTGGAGAGAGAGAGAAAGAGAGAAAAACAATTGCTATGTATGAATATACTTGTTTCCTATTGTTTGTTTATTTGTTTGGCCAACATGCCCTTTTGTTTAGTGTTTATGTATTTTGTTCTGTTTAAATATTTTGTTTGATTTAATATTTAATAAAACACTGAGCGCCATTGTGTTCAGTTTCACCCGCCATTCATTGTTTTGGTTTCTGTTTCTGGTCCATGACGTCACCACCCACACGCCACTCAACAGCTCGGTCACAGGACCATACATTTAAATCCCGGGTGTAACAGGGCGAGCAGCCCTGTACGTGCAGAAGGTGGCCATCTCCCGAATCAATTAAGGATTAATTTTGTTGCTAATTGGGAGATGGTCACCTGCATAAAAGCCTGCAGCTCTCTACCCTTGCGGTGGGTGTTAGAGTGGAGAGAGCGAGCGAGAGGAGCGAGAGAAAAAATGAAACTAAAAAACATATAGGAACAGTGAAGGCGATAGCCCAGCCTGACCTATTCAGTTTGTATTTTTGTGTTCCTGATTTTATTTTGTTTACCTGTTTTATTTTCGCTCTGTGAGCAAGTTTCTTTTTGTTCAAACCTTTGATTTATTTTTGTATTATTTAAATAAACGGCGCTGCCGCGTCTTTATTATTTTGAAATCTGCAGTATTTGGTGTCAGTGTTTTTAGTTCCTGCCTCTGCCTGAAGTCACCGCCCAGCCATCCTGTCACACCGGATAATTCATTCTTCAACTGATGTTAAGCTTTCTAATGTATTGATCTCATTAACACTCTCTGAGTTCTTATCAGTAGATGAGCCACCTCCCCCCTTAATACCTACAACACCACCTTGACTGTCATCTTAAATACTGTAGCTCCAATCAAAACTCGTGGTTTACTGATACAACTCGTAAGATAAATATGATGGTCGTAAACTAGAATGGAGATCTAAACTGCACGTTCATTACATCTCATGGAAGGGCCACCTGGTTAAATATAGAAAGGCTCTGGCATTGGTTAGATCATCATATTATTCTATTTTAATTGAAACAAATAAAAAATAATCCTAGATTTCTTTCTGCTACCCTAGATGAATTGATGAATCCTTCCCCTAATAGTCCTACCCTTGAAATTGGAGCCTCAGACAGCTGCAATGAGTTTGTACATTTCTTTAAAAATAAAATACTAGAGATCAGAAATGAGATTCCACAGACACCTTCTATTAAGGACTCCAGCACAATTTTTCCAACTACACCTATTAAGGCTACAAAGGGGCTTTTTCTTTGATTACATAAGAACATAAGAACATAAGAAAGTTTACAAACGAGAGGAAGCCATTCAGCCCATCTTGCTCGTTTGGTTGTTAGTAGCTTATTGATCCCAGAATCTCATCAAGCAGCTTCTTGAAGGATCCTAGGGTGTCAACAACATTACCCGGGAGTTGGTTCCATACCCTCACAATTCTCTGTGTAAAAAAGTGCCTCCGATTTTCTGTTCTGAATGCCCCTTTATCTAATCTCCTTTTGTGACCCCTGGTCCTTGTTTCTTTTTTTCAGGTCAAAAAAGTCCCCTGGGTCAACATTGTCTATACCTTTTAGGATTTTGAATGCTTGAATCAGATCACTGCGTAGTCTTCTTTGTTCAAGACTGAATAGATTCAATTATTTTAGCCTGTCTGCATATGACATGCCTTTTAAACCCGGGATAATTCTGGTTGCTCTTCTTTGCACTCTTTCGAGAGCAGCAATATCCTTTTTGTAACGAGGTGACCAGAACTGAACACAATATTCTAGGTGAGGTCTTACTAATGCATTGGAAAGTTTTAACATCACTTCCCTTGATTTAAATTCAACACTTCTCACAATATATCCGAGCATCTTGTTGACCTTTTTTACAGCTTCTCCACATTGTCTAGATGAAGACATTTCTGCGTCAACATAAACTCCTAAGTCTTTTTCATAGATCCCTTCTTCAATTTCAGTATCTCCCATATGGTATTTATAATGCACATTTTTATTGCCTGCATGCAATACATTTTTCTCTATTAAATGTCATTTGCCATGTGTCTGCCCAGTTCTGAATGCTGTCTAGGTCATTTTGAATGACCTTTGCTGCTGCAACAGTGTTTGCCACTCCTCCTATTTTTGTGTCATCTGCAAATTTAACAAGTTTACTTACTATACCAGAATCTAAATCATTAATGTAGATTAGGAATAACAGAGGACCTAATACTGATCCCTGTGGTACACTACTGGTTACCTCGCTCCATTTTGAGGTTTCTCCTCTAATCAGTACTTTCTGTTTTCTACATGTTAACCACTCCCTAATCCATGTGCATGCATTTCCTTGAATCCCTACTGCGTTCAATTTGAGAATTAATCTTTTATGCGGGACTTTGTCAAAAGCTTTCTGGAAATCTAAATAAACCATGTTGTATGCTTTGCAATTATCCATTGTCAATGTTGCATCCTAAAAAAAATCAAGCAGGTTGTTTAGACACAATCTCCCTTTCCTAAAACCATGCTGACTGTCTCCCAGGATATTGTTACCATATAGGTAATTTTCCATTTTAGTTTCCATAAGTTTACATATAATAGAAGTCAGGCTTATTGGTCTGTAGTTACCTGGTACGGTTTTGTCTCCCTTTTTGTGGATTGGTATTACGTTTGCAATTTTCCAGTCTGTCGGTACAACCCCTGTGTCAAGAGACTGTTGCATGATCTTGGTTAGCGGTTTGTAAATAACTTCTTTCATTTCTTTGAGTACTATTGGGAGGATCTCATCCAGCCCAGGGGATTTGTTTATTTTAAGAGCTCCTAGTCCCTTTAACACTTCTGCCTCTGTTATGCTAAGTGTGGCATGTGCCACATATTATTATGAGGCAATGAAAGTCTCATCTGCCTTGCTTAAGTGCAAGGTGGGAAGCCTGGCTAGGCAGATTTATATACTTCAGTCTTATTCAGTCTTTGATATTCATTTTAATAATAACAAAAAATAAAGAAAATAAGAATATATAGATATATGGAATGAACGTGTTCATGAGAAGTAGTTATTCACGAAGTTCAGGAGCTTTTGTTGGTTTGATGGTCCGTTTGGGTTGTCTCGGGTTTTCTGAACGCTTTTTGGCATATGATCTCTCAGGCTTGCTGTACTTTTTAGAGGCAGGGTATGGTTCTCCTTGGATTTAAAAGTGTTGGAAGAGATGGTAAGGGAGGACCCATTTCTTTCGTGTATGCTTTGGAGAGTGGTATTCTATTATTTAGAATTTTGGTTTATGTATCCTTAGTAACGTAGTTCTATTGTGTTAGTCTGTGTTTCGCTTCTCGTCTAATTATGTAGTCAATCGTGCTTACACTTGTGTTTGGTGTGTAGAGTTGTTTGGCTGTCTGTAGAGAGAAACTGTAGCTGAGTAATACTAACACAGGGTTTATTTTAGTTTATAATTCTTCTTTTGAAACTTTGTTTTTTCAAGCCTGTTTTTGTTTTGTTACTTTGACTCATGTTTTGCAACGTGGAGGATTTCGGCAGAGGTTGTAACAGCAACCGGAGATCATTACATCAACTTGCGATCAGGACTGGGTGAGATTGAGCCATTGTTTTCTTTTGTTTTGCGTTCTGTTGGAGTATTACTATTTTTTTTTGTCGAATGGACGCGGGACAATCGCGTTTTGCTTGGATGCTATTATATTTGGGACTTCATCTGTTTGTTTGTTTTTTTGGACTGTTTGTTTTCTTTTTGTTTTTGCTGCGAGTTCAATTGAAGTCACATACGTGTTTATACGCATTACCGCCGTGTCATGCGTTGTGAACATTGACATTTGATGATTTATTTTTTCTTGCATTTATATTTTTGGGTATTTGCTGGGTAGGGGACTTCTTGCTGTTATTGCAGGAGTTATTCATTAACTGTTTTCTTACAGTTTATTAGAATACTATACTATAGCCTTAGCTTAATCTACTGCATGTTTCTCTAAGTTTTTTTTTTTCTCTTGCTAGTTTTATTTATTTTGTTTGTATACACGTTCTGGGTATCCTACTTTGTGGTTCTATTAGGTTTCTGATGTTCAATCTTGTCTTATTTAGTTTCAGGTGTATATGGGGCTGATAAATTGTGCAATTGTTGGTAATTCCTAGAGTGCTAAACCAATAAAATTAAGATGGTGGTGACCTCTTGGATTTGAACTCTGGACATTTGTCTTTTTTTTCTTTATTGCTGTATCAGCTGCTGCATAGTATAAGCTCTGGCTTTTCATCAGTTTGAATTCTTCTAGATATAAGTGCTGCCTTTGATACTGTAGACCATTCCATCCTACTGAATCGTCTTGAAAGCACAGTAGGAATGTCTGGCCTGGTCCTATCCTAGTTCAAATCTTATCTTTCTGATAGGTTTCAGTTTCTCTCTATCGGGAAGGTAAAATCTGCATTATCGGAAGTTGTCTGTGGTGTTCCACAGGGCTCCATTCTAGGTCCCTTGCTGTTTTCATTATATATGCTACCATTAGGTGACATTATCTGCAGACACAGAGTGAAATTCCATTGCTATGCTGATGATACCCAGCTATATTTGTCACTATAGCCAGGAATTTCTTCTGCCTGGGTGTTATTAGCTACTTGCCTTACAGACATCAAGCATTGGATGTCACAGAATTTTCTAATGTTGAATTCAGATAAAACAGAGGTTATGCTACTGGGCTCACAGAACCAACTAAAAGGAAATGTGGGATTACACAAGCTTGACCCTTGAATTCTCTCATCAAAACGTAAACTAGAAATGAAGAGTTTGGGGGTCATCTTTTATCCTGATCTCTCATTTGAGACTGATATGAGGGAAGTTACTAAAGTTTTTTTTACCATCTGAGAAATATAGTCAAACTTAGACCAATTATTTCCGTATCTGATGCCGAGACTAATGCATGTCTTTGTTTCATCTAGAATTGATTATTGTAATGCACTTTTTTCTGGTTTCCTAAAACGTGTGATATCCCACTTGCAGCATGTTCAGAATACCGCCGCTAGAAATCTGACTAAAACCAGAAAAAGTGAACATATTACCACTGGCTCCCTGTGTAGTATAGAATTGATTTTAAGATTTTGCTGTTAACTTACAAGACCCTGAATGGATTAGCACCTAGTTATTTGCAGGAGTTACTGACCCCGAATCTTCCAAAACACAATCGCGATCACAGGATGCAGGGCTGCTGGTTATTCCTAGGGTCAACAAAAGCAACACGGGAGGAGGCAGGGCTTTTTCTTGTAGAGCTCCTAAATTCTGGAATGCTCTGCCTTCATTTGTCAGGGAAGCTGGGACTGTTTAGTTTTCAATTCAAGACTAAAAATGTACTTTTATTAAATGGCTTTCTCATCTTAGTGGGTTTCAATGTAACTTTAAAATTGCTGCTTTTGTATTGTGTATACTGTTATTTAAATATGTTATTTAAATGGTCTGATTATGGCAGTTGTATGTGTGACATGCTATACAAATGTATTGTGGTTTGTTCTTTTTTCTGCTATGTACTGTACAGTGCTTTGCGATACTTTTGTATAAAAAGTGCTATATAAATGCAATAAATAAATAAATAAATAAATAAATAAATAAATAAAATAATGAGATGTGCTTGCTTAACCAGTCACTTAGCATGGTGTTATAACTTGATGTTCATGTAGTTTTCTTTAATAACTTTCAGCTTGCTACTTGCTATCGATTTCTAACCGACAGCCTAGTCTTCCATTTCCTCATTCCAAATGTGCTTGTCTGCCCTTTTAAGCCCTGCCATACCTCTATAAAGAGGGACCCATGATTATAATGCCAAATATGTGGAAAAAAAGTTTTCCAGGTACTGGGTGACTCACAACTCTAGACAGTTGTTAAATAAACCCTCAAGTCTAAAATAGTTTCATGAACATCAAACTGAATTTTAAATCATAAAAATTATTGTTTTAAAACACTCATGAAAGCCATGTCAGGTCGGTTTTATGCTGGGGCAGTTTGTAAACAGATGCTGTGCAATAAGTGACTAAATGAGATAATGAGGTCTGTCTTGTGGCTGCAGTTAACTCTATTAACAGTGTGCAGTGTGGCTGTCTAAGAAGCAGTCCCTGGGGACTCTCCTTCTAGCACAATGATAGTCTTCTGTAGTGCTACAGAGCTGCCTTAGAAAGGATGGTGCTACCAAGAAAAAGGGAAATCGCACCTAATATACTTACCTTCAGTTCATAGGTCTTGCATTTAACTATATGAAAATTGCACACATTATGGTTAATTTAGTTTTTTTAATGCTAATTTAGTTGAAGCTGTTAGAGAAGAATATTCATCAAATGCTCCTTGCAGATACTTCAGTGCTAAACATCCGGTCAATTTCGTAGCCTGCATGAAGGAACTTAACACGACATTGTAAACGACATTAAAAAGACAGCAGTCATAAGAAAAAGCAATGATTGGTACTGAAATGTGAGCCTCTCTCACTGTGCATAAACCATATGAGCCTCTCTCACTGTGCAAAAACCATATGAAGAGACACCTGACAGGAGGAAAGAGACCCCATTGGGGCTGGTAAGGGTTAGCTACCCTTGTCGGCAGTATCCAGCTCTGTGTTTACAGGATGCTGGAGACACCCGCCCAAGGCTTCTAAGAAATTAAAGAGAAAAATACCCCTAGAGTCTGCGAAAGCGAGGGCGGAAGATGACTCAACGTTGGACAACACGGTTAACGACTTAGGAACAGAAACGGATATGAGTATGGAGAGTACTTCACAAAAGACTAGTTCAAGATCTGCAGTTAAGAAAGACATGGAACTCCAGGTTTATGTCTGCGGCTGGAGCAAGGCGACAACGGTCAGGGGTTTGAAGATTCATCAAGGGAGAATGAAATGCTTGAGGGAGAAGGGACAAGGGCCTCGCATTGATCAGTACTTCTTACGAAGTCAGTCAAGTCAGTCGAATGAAATCCAGCGACAGGAAGCAAACCACAGTTCGCAGGATATCAGCACCCCTGTCATAGATGTGAGAAGGACTTGCATGGACACAGTTAGTGATGAACCTAATGATCCTTGTGAACCCGGTCAGACAAACCAGCATAAGAGAGAAAAGAACCTCAACGGGCACAAGCCTGGAGTTAAATGGCCAAGAGCTTGTGAGAAAACTGCATGGGACACAGTAAACACAGATCTCTGCATTGCATTGGAAAGATTAAGTGGAACAGTTGAAAAGAAGCTGGATAAATTTGGGGACATCATCTACGCATATGGAAGTGAGAGGTTTGGAGTTGAAAAAAGGAAGGAAAAAGTACAAACTATTCCTGGAAAGTCTAGACGGCAGCAGGAGATTGAACGCTTAGTTAGAGAAAGGAGACAGCTGAGGAACCAATGGAGAAGAGCAGAACAAAGTCAGAAGGAGGGACTCAATCTCTTACCAAGGGTCATAAAAGATGAGCTTGCAACATTGTGCAGAGCTGAGCGCCTACAGAAACGCTACAAAAAGGAGCGTGCGAGAGCTAACTTTTATAAAGACCCATTCAAATTTGTAAAGAAGTTATTCACCAGTGAGAAGAATGGCACACTAAAAGCATCTAAGGTTGAGCTGGAGAGATATTTGGAGGAAACACATACAGATTCAAAAAGGCAGGAGCCTATGTCAATTCCGTCAGACATCCCACCTATCAATCCACCAGAATACCAAATGGAGGACTGTGCACCTAAGTGGAAAGAAATAGAGCAAGCTGTGAAAAAAGCAAGGGCTTCATCATCTCCAGGGCCTAATGGAGTTCCGTACAGAGTGTACAAGAGTGCTTCAGGAGTTCTACGAATTCTGTGGAAATTGATTAGTGGCATGGGAAAAACAGGTTGTACCAAGAGCATGGCGCCGAGCAGGTGGAGTCTTTATACCCAAAGAAAAAGATTCTACAAGCATCAGTCAGTTTCGTCCCATTTCCCTATTAAATGTAGAAGGCAAGATTTTCTTCAGCATTATTGCTCAGAGATTACAGCTTACCTATTAAAGAACTGCTTCATTGACACTTCAATACAAAAAGCGGGCATTCCAGATTTCCCAGGTTGCTTAGAACACATCAATGTGATCTGGCAACAAATTCAATCAGCTAAAAAGGAGAGGAAGGAGCTCAATGTGACATTCCTGGATTTGGCTAATGCATATGGTTCAGTGCCACATGAACTACTTTGGGCAGCATTTGATTTTTTCAGTGTACCGATGACAATAACAAATTTAGTGAAAGCCTATTTTGAGATTTGCAATTTAGTTTTTCAACTTCAGAATTCAGCACTACATGGCAATGCCTAGAAGTTGGAATAATGGCAGGATGCACCATTTCTCCACTGGCTTTTACCATGGCAATGGAAGTAATCATTAGGGCATCAAAATGGGTAGTAGGAGGAAAGCGCTTGGCTTCTGAAATGCGACTACCACCAATTCGAGCATACATGGATGACATGACAACCATGACTACAACAGTAGCCTGCACTATTCGGTTATTGGGCAAATTAACCAATAACATTGAATGGGCACGAATGCAATTCAAGCCCACTAAATCAAGGAGCATCTCTATAATTAAAGGCAAAGTAGTAGATAAAACATTCTTCATTAATGGTGAGGCAATACCAACAGTGTCTGAGAAGCCAGTGAAGAGTCTTGGGAGATGGTACGACGGGGATCTAAAGGACACAGTTCGTGTGGGAGAAGTTAGACAACAAGCAGTGGAAGGGTTGAAGAGCATAGACAGCTTCGCTCTGCCAGGTAAACTAAACCTCTGGTGCTTTCAGTTTGGTCTACTGCCAAGGTTGCTGTGGCCACTGACTGTGTACGAGGTTTCTTTGACAACAGTAGAGAAGCTGGAAGCTTTAATCAGTTCATACATCAGGAAATGGTTGGGAGTTCCACGCTGCCTCAGCAGAGTGGGACTTTATGGTAAAGGAATACTGCAGCTACCAGTCTCTACTCTAACCGAGGAGTTTAAGTGCGCCAAGGTCAGACTGGAAATGACATTAGTAGAGTCACGCGATAAATGCGTAAGGGAGGCAGCACCTGTGTTGAAAACTGGAAGAAAGTGGGTGGCAAAGAAAGCTGTGGAAGATGCAAAGGCTGCCCTTCGAATTGGTGATATCATGGGGCAAGTTCAGCATGGAAGAGGGGGTCTTGGTTCCAGTTCAGCTCCTCCTACATGGCACAAGGCAGCCCCAGCTCAAAGGAGGAAGCTAGTAGTCAACGAGGTGCAAAAGCAGGAGGAGAGGATGAGGTGTATAAAGGCCATTTCCCAGGCCAAGCAGGGAGAATGGATGAGATGGGAGAGTGTGGAACAACGCAAGATTGGCTGGCAAGACCTATGGTCAATGGAACAGAGCAGGATCAGTTTCCTCATCAGGTCAACATATGATGTTCTCCCATCACCACAGAACCTAAACCTCTGGGTAGGAGAGGATCCCTCATGTCCTTTGTGTTCATTACCTGCAACATTAAGGCACATTTTGACAGGATGTAAGGTGGCTCTTAGCCAAGGACGGTTTACTTGGTGCCATGACCAGGTGCTGCGATGTTTGGCCTTAGCATTGGAAGACAAGCGTAACATGACCAATAAGTTGTCACCTGTTCCATTAAAGCATTACACACAAAAGACAACATTCCTCCGCCCAGGAGAGCAACCACCAAGAAAAGGTGTTAAAACCAATCCTCGCCCAGGACAACTGGAAGCTGCTAGAGACTGGAAAATGCTGGCAGATGTTGGTCAATGGCTTATTTTTCCACCTGAGATTGCCGCCACTAACCTTCGACCAGATATTGTCTTGTGGTCTGGATCAGCACGCCTTGTTCACCTAGTAGAGTTAACAGTGCCATGGGAGGATGCTGTAGATGAGGCGTATGAGAGGAAGAAACTGCGGTATGCTCAACTAGCCACTGAAGCGGAACAGCGAGGATGGAGAGTTCGGGTTTACCTAGTGGAAGTGGGTTGTCAAGGATTTGTGGCACACTCTACAACCCGGTTTCTCAGAGACGTCGGATTCAGTGGCCAAGAGTTGCGTCGCACAGTGAAGAACTTATCTGAAGCAGCAGAGAGGAGCAGCAACTGTCTGTGGTTGAGACGGAAAGATTCTGGCTGGGGATCTCAAGCACAATAGAAAGAAAGAAACGCTGATGTACAGGTAAGTAAGCTGGGCTGAGTTGATTGGGGGATGGAGGGGGGTGATGCTGGGACGCCACTATCACCGTCGAGCCCTCTTGAGGTGTCGTGGGCTAGTCGACGAAACACTGAGGATGGAAGGTGCCCACTTGAAAACCCCAGAGATGTACCCTACTTAGCTCAATCCAGACGGTTGTCATGCTGATGCGCTGGGGAGGCCGCACTGTGGTTGATCCCCGGAGCCAGCATCGCAGCCGTTGTGTGTGCTGATGCACCAGGGAGGCAAAATAAGCTGATCCCTGGAGCCAGCATTACATTTCAGCCATTAACACCAGACAGAAGGATATCTACATCATCATATGGAAGGAAACGTAAATGGATGGAGACACATATGGATCACATTAGTTTACTGTAAAGCTACGTCTTAGTTGGTGCTTATCTTGGCGAGAGCCGAGTTCAAATCAGCATGAAGTTTTAACATCTACTCTCGTGTAATGGAAAGCATGTTCCTCAAATACACAATAAAAAGTGATATTTATAGGGTATACAGTTATACAGCGATACAGTGGTTTCGGACATCTAAAAACAGGTACTGCGATCATCTGGATTCATACCCAGAGGTACTCTGTAGCCTCCTAGGACATTCACAGCTTGTTTGACACCCTCTTGTAGTTGCCTGTTTTTGCATATAAAGCAAAATGCTATTTATCAATCTCTCTTTTTTCTTATAAATCAGTCTTTGCAAGAATCATTCCAAAAACACTTGAATCAGTTAGGGACTACCAGTCTGACACTACAGGCCTGTGGCAGGACAAAGTTGTCCTGCCCCTTTAATGGAAGGGGTCACGTGATGGGCGACCATTCTGGCTCTGGAGTGGAGCTGCCAATTAAACACATGATCCCAATCACCAAATTGGGGGATTATATTATTAATTGTTTAATTGGCCCAGCTGGCCAATATAAAGCTGGCCATGCTGCAGCACGGGAGGAAGGGAGGAGAACAAAGGAGAAACACTAAAGTGCTGGGGGACTGTGTGTTTGCTGGTTTCATGACTGTGAGTTTTGTATATTTAGTTTAAGATATTTCTGTTTTGTTTAAATCTTTGTTTTGGCCATTGTGCCCTTTATTTTGCCATGTGGCATTTCTTTGTTTTACTTATGTTTTGGTTTATTAAAAATAAACCCCCATTTCTAAAATACTCTGCCTCTGAGTCTTGAGAACACCAGTATCCTCTGCCATCGTGTCACAAGGCCTTTAAATTGCAGTACGAATTTGCAAGTTGCTAAGTGGTTGCATTCCTCAAATTTGCACTGCAAAGTGATATTTTAAAGAATAGGGTATATAGTGCTTTTTTTCGCCTCTGCTCGCTTTTGGTGCAAAACTATGCATCCGATACACTCAAGCTGATACTGTGATCACAAAACACTTGGAATGGACTTAAATCGGTGCTTCTGTTGCATAAATACACTACAAAATCTGTACATTTCAGGTCTTATATATAAGGGACATTTTTTGTATGTATTTTACTATAGGAAATCGCGGCCGGGGGGGGGTGGGTCCTCATGGTACCACATGAGTCCACAAATCCTGGGCCAGCAAACTCGCTAGTACTCTCTTTAGATGCACAACAGTCTTAGTTCGTACGACCCACGACCGCCATTGGCCGAGCCTTACCCCGATGGTGTTTTTATAATGGGATTCCCCATAGACATTTTTCAGGGTGCTATATCTCGGGTTCCAAGGGTCCCTGAGACTTGAAAATCGGTACGGAGGTCCACCTCAGGGCCCCTGTCGATCCCTCCAAGCGATGTGTCCCCAGCTAGAAAGGACACCAGTTTAGACTTTTTTGTCAACCTGGAGCTCAAAAGCTATTGGAAATGCAACGTTGACATGCCATCATACTGAAAATGTGTAAATTTGTTGAAAATGTAGCATTTGAAAATGGATGGCTCCCTGTGAAAGAGGGCCCCCAGACATGACCCAAGGAAGTTCAACACGGTTTCTAGGCCCTAGGGTCATGGAGATATGACACAGAAAAGGGTAGTTTTTTGACATTTTTGACAGGGCGTATCTCGGGTTCTGTGGGTGTTAGGAACTTGATTTTTTTTTTGCGGCGGCGGGGCCCCATGGGGACCCACACAAGGAGTCACTATTGTCATGGTTCAGATGCCAGGACGGCTTGGCAAAGTGAATTTTTTCGTCATGACATGAGTTTTTGGGTGAACCACCACACCATTTTAGGGAGTCTATATCACTTTGAATGGTGGTTCTACGTGCTCGGGTTCGAGATATGCCTGAAATGTGTTTTTCAACCCTGCCATAGACATGAATGAGGCTGAACCCTGAACGCCCTGAAAATATTTTTTGCACAGAATTGCTACAAAACTGGGCATATTACATTCAGGCTGGTCTAGAACCCTTCAAACGGTGGTTGCAGGTGCTCTGGTTTTAGAGATATGACTGAAAATGTGTCTTTTAACTCTGCCATAGACATGAATGGGGCTGAATACCCGAAAATATATTTTGCAAAGAATTGCTACGGTGGGTGTATGCGTGCAGGGGTTGCATGGTGGTGTGCGTGTGCAGGGGTTGCATGGTGGTGTGTGCGTGCAGGGGTTGCATGGTGGGTGTATGCGTGCAGGGGTTGCATGGTGGTGTGTGCGTGCAGGGGTTGCATGGTGGTATACGTGTGTGGAGGGGAATTGGAGTTCAGGTTTTGCACAAAAGAGGGGCGGGGAAAAGACTGGGAAGGGTAGGGTAAAAGAAAAATTACTACAATCATTTATTTTCACTGTCGACTCCCAGTCTCCTTGCCCTCACTTTATGATTTTATTTTGTGATTATTTAATTATTGTCAAAATAAACGGCCTTCATCTACTCACAGTTGCAGTCTCATTTCTGTCCAAAAAGAACCTGAAACACTACAATATATTGATGGACGTTACATAAGAAAATGAGATGACCTTTTTTCGGAATACCATGTTCCTTCCCAAAAATGTGTTTTAATATTAGCCTTTAATAAAGGAAAACGACTGCTTTAATTAATTTTCATGTATCTGTTTCAGTGCAATGTAGTTTCTTCATGTAATAAGAAATAAGTTTTTTTTTTTAACATTTACATTTTATTTCTGTTTTTTCATAAAAAAAAAAGATTTCTGGGGAGAGTAAAAAATACATTAACTTTGATTCATGTACTAAGGGTTACTCTCAAATGAATTCACGATCCAGTTTATGGTAAACTGCATGGATGACTTAGAAACTCCTCTGTCAGCTGAGTCCCCAAAACTGGGCTGAATTCGAAAATGCAAAGCGGCCCAGAATTTGGGACGTTATCTAAAAACCAAGATGGCCCAGAATTTGGGACGTTTTCTAAAAACCAAAGCGGACCAGAATTTGGGACGTTATCTAAAAACCAAAGCGGCCCAGAATTTGGGACGTTATCTGCAAACCAAATCGGCCCAGAATTTGGGACATTATCTGAAAAGCAAAGCGGCCCAGAATTTGCGACGTAAATAAAAACAGGGGCAGTCTATATGTAAAACTATGATTACATAAGAGATAAACTAATGTATCCTCTAACAAAACTGCAATAGTGTATACATTTTATATTAAAATATATCGCAAAAACGATTATAGATATATGCTACTTGAAAGAAAAAAGTACACCACCACAGAAGCTTTTCCACTCGTGTGATGAGATATTCATGTGACAGACATGGACCAATCAAAACGCGAGACTGTTATGTGGTTCCATCCCAAAAACCGGGCCTGTGTCATACCTCCGATAAAAGACGGCGCTGCTGTGGTAGTAAGTTGCTGAGTTTGAGTTAAGTGGGATTGTGTTGCTGGTAAATCAGAAAACAAGGGTGCTCACGTTATGCACAGTAACCTGGAATAAAGAAAGCAAGAAAACAAAGGACGAAGCAACGCTGGCTTACACAAGTTCTTTGGCAAGTACCACACCTATGTTCGGTGTTTAATGTGTTTTTGCAAGAAGCTGGAAAGTTTTAAAAGATTCCTTACCTTAGCGGTTAAAATGTACAGGAAACACTGAAACAGGAATCCATGGAACTGTATTATACCCTGCATATGGCAGTTTGATATTGTAAAATTAAGGAAGTGAAATTAACCTGGTTTAATTAATGCGTGTTGTGCAGCACGGGACAAATACCCTCCGGCAAAGGACGCAGAGAGAGAGAGGTACGGCTGGCTTGATTGTGTTTCTGTTTTTTTTTTTTTTGTTGAAATGATATTACACTGGGAAAAACAACCCCGTTAGAAAGGACACTGTAAAATATGCCACTGAACCTAGAAAAGACTGTATAACTCTAAAGGAAATAATGTGTAAAAGTATAAAACCACGGGGGTGGAGCCCTACATCGGAATGGTCCCGGTGTAGACAAAGTGAAACAGCCACTGACAACTGAGTACAAAACAAAGTGGATTACAAATACACACAGGGACAACGTTTTAAGTAAAGAGTGTGTTTATTTTGTTGGGCTGGTTCTGAATGGATTATTTATTACAACGGGTATCCTGGTCACATGGTTCATAGTTTCAGGCAGCGAGTTGCAGCCTGAAAGAAAGAAAAGTGTGGAGATTACAAATTGGTTATACCTATGGGACTGCTGCAACTTCACAAAGAGAAGGAAACTTACCTTTGCACAGACCCGGAGAATATCACCTAGAGGGGCGCCATCGCACCCGAGCTACAGTGACAGTATACTTACCCTCGAAGAGCGCCCTCTAGTGGAGAACAGCACGATCTGTCAGGAGTACAGAAAAAGGTCCTCAATAAAAGACATTCAACTACCAGTGACCAAGGAAAGAAATAAAACTCAACTTACCTGTTCAGGGTCCGAGCCTGTCCTGGTGGTTAATAAAAAGGACTTCCCAGTGTGTAGACTTTTGAATGGTGATTTCACTTATAAAATAAAAAAAAAACGTTCATTTGCCTTTGACCTCTGGTTACTCCCTACACTCATCTGTACCCCTCGTTGACCTACCAAAGGTGAACTTGATCCTTCACATAAAGTGGAAGGAGTGGGATACCGAAACTGAAAGCCATAAGCCTACAGTACCCATAGTACAGAGTGTAAAAAGTCAACTATGGGAGATGTTGAAAGCTGTGGTGCATACCATGACAGTGCAACAGGAGGCTAATGCACGGCAACAGGAAAGTAATGCTGTACTTTTTCAATGCCTTGAACGGTTGATGGACCGTCCTAGTCAGAACCCGATGACACTGAAGCCTATTTGTTAGCGTTCGAACGTACTGCAACAAAAAAGAACTGGGCCCCAACGAAGTGGGCTGGAATCCTAGCACCTTTATTAATTGAAGACGCCCAGAAAGCCTATTATGATCTTTCCCCAAGTGACGCAGACAACTATGACAAGCTGAAACAAGAGATCCTGGCCCGGGCGGGAGTCACCATGGCAGTCAGGGCAAACAAATACCATGCCTGGGTCTACAAGACAAACATCGCTCCCTGATCGCAGATGTTCACCTGGCCAACCGGTGGTTGACTCCCGAGGCCCACTCCAGTCATCAACTCATCGAGATCATGGTAATGAATTGGTTTCTTCGTGCTTTACCAGCTCCACTTAAGAAAGGTGTGGGTCAAGGAGACCCCCAGTCCATTGATGAGTTCATCGCCTTGGTCGAACGCCAGCTAGCAGCGGATGAGCTGGCTTGATCAACCTCAGTTCCAGGTCCTGCTGTCTGGAGACGAAACCCCTCACCCAGGCTGGGTAAGACATATTTTAAAACGGGGGTAGAAGAGTGGCCTTATGCTGCGAAGGGTGATTGTTCGGGACATAAATGTGGGGGCCCTAAACCAGCAGAGGGTATGGATTATTCGCACTATAAATGTTTTAAGTGGAAGTAGTGTACAAGCCCTTATTGATACAGGTAGCTCTGTGACCCTAGTAGCAGCTGCTTTAATAGACCGTCTTCACCTGGATTCTCATCTCTGTACCGGGATCATGTGTATTCATGGAGATATTAAATATTATCCCACAATAGTAGCGGTTATCTCATTATTCGGTCAAGATTATAAAATGAGGGTGGGAGTGGTCACCAGGCTACCCCGCCGAGTAATCCTGGGCAGAGATTGGCCAGGTTTGTCTAACCTGGTTGAGAATAAAGAGAAAATAGATATTAATGAAAGTTTGAGTTCCCTGTTCCCTTTCTCTGACGAGAACTTGTTTACGGGACCAGCTCCCACCAAATGTTGTAAAACCCGTCGACAATGACGGATAGAGAAAAAGAGAGGGGCCCCGTGTAATAGTGTTAGTGGGAGAGACTGGTAAACGAGGACAGAAGGGTGTTAGTACTCAATGTAATGAGGCTGACCTAATCAATGAGACAGGGGAATTGACAATTGAAGAGAGTAGAAATATGGATTTGTGGTATGAGACAATGCAACCTGTACCGGGTCAGTTTTGGAGAGACCAGACAGAGGACCCTACATTGGTAAATATTAAGGAAAGAGTGGTGTCGGTTAACAGGACTATGGTAGAAAACGCTGTTGTAAATCCCCTAGAGCACTTCATTATAAAGAAGGACTTGTTGTATAGAGTGACAAAAATAAATGGGGTAAGGGTAGAACAATTATTACTACCCCTGCGAATCAGTGCTGCAGCTTGCAAATACTCACTTGTTTGGGGCTCATTTAGGTACCGAGAAGACGCTTCACAGAATACTTCAGAGGTTTTATTGGTTGGGGATTCACAAGTCAGTCAAACGGTTTTGTAAATCATGCCCTGAACGTCAAAAGGCTAGCCCTCAATCACATTTCCGAGCTCCCCTCCAGTCCATGCCCATCATTGAGATTCCCTTTGATCGAATTGCGATGGATTTGGTGGGTCCCCTGAATACCCCTGAGAAACACTACCTCTAAGCTCATTGTGAAGGAGTTAATACAAGTGTTCTCCCGAGTGGGAATTCCAAAATAAATCCTGACAGATCAAGGGACCCCCTTTGTTAGCCGCATAATGCAGGATTTATGTAAAACGTTACAAATTACCCCAATTAAAACTTCAGTTTACCATCCTCAAACGGATGGATTAGTTGAACGTTTTAATAAAACCTTAAAATCCATGTTAACCCTTTGCAGTCAATTTATTAAGTGCGCGTCAGGTCCAATTTATTTTCACATGCGCAGTTAATTTTAGACGCACTGTTTTTTTTCCACAGGCAAACAGGTTTAAAAGGCCCTGCATATCAACAAAGCACTCACTAGGCATCTCCAGCCACACACCACCCTTTCGTTCGCTATAGCTTTCACATATGCTAAGAAATAAATAATAATAATAATAATAGTCGTACTTACCAATCAATCATCTCCTGATCACTCGTTTTATCACCAAACGCCTCAATAATGCGATCCAAGTCATTATTTTATTACTATAACATCTGAAAAAAGCTCTGCAAATGTCTGTGATATTCTCTGAGTGCTGATGCAGTCACAGCCAGCTTGTTTCCTTATGGCCTCCATTATCAGATGACAGGGGCAAGTATGACTATTCATGAGATACGCCCTTTTTTTCAGCTCCTGTCGTCAGCACAACGTATTTGACTGGGGTTACTCTAAAAGGTGATTTGTGAGCCCCTGAAAAATACATGTTAAAAAGGAGTCTAGTTATATCAAGATAGCCCCTTATTTAATTGTGATGGAAATTGTTATAGACGTTCCTAAGGACTCGTTTGTGAAGATATGTAGATCTGAAAGCACAATGAGGTTGGAGATTTGCTCCTAAACCGGCTGAAGTGCTCAGATCTTCCTCCCCTTTCATTGCGATCAGGATCTTACACAGCACAGCACTCTGCATGTGTTTAACAAGTACAAAGAGAGATGTACCGCCTCAGGCAAACCTTCAGCAGGCTCTTCACAGCGTGTTCTAATTACAGCACTTACCCAGGATTGCATACTCTGTTACACCGTGATAAGATGGCAGCTTCTAAGCCCCCCATCCACTGAAGATCACAGACTGACAAGGTCCCGGGATACAGCACTGAGAAAGCCTTTGCAAACAGTTCAATGTTAGGTCTTCCATGCTTGAGGCCTTGTATTTTGAATGGGTCATTGCATGCCAGTTCTGAACAAAGACAGTGGAATATGAGAGATTAAAAAAGTCACAGCTGCATGATGAATACAGTGCATGACCCTAAAGCGCTTCAATACCTTTCGTCCCCTTTGCATGGTATGAACCTAATGACCCTAATGGATTCAGGAGAGCTGGGTTCACTTCTCAGTCACTACCACCAACACAGTGATAATGACCAACTGTACCTTCTCATGCAGTTTCTTCTTTCAGGACTGCTCCGGTCTGTGACAGGTCAACAGCAAGTTCGGTCCTTTCTGCATATTAGCAATTCCGTTTCCATGTTAACAAGAGTGCATTCACAAGCTCACCCCTTTAAAAAATGTAAGTCAGTAATGTAATAGTCCAAATCATCTCAACTGCCATTGTGGGCACAACACTCTAGTCTCATGGCACAAATTTGACCACTGGCACGGTTGTATGCACAGAACAGAACAATTAATATGAGGTTCCATAATAAATAGTTTCAGAAAATAACCCTGTAAACATATTGTGAAACACCTCTGCCTTAATATAGTTCTGCAGAAAAGGTCCACTGTCACTTTACCACATGCATCTTTGTGAGGAACACACTGACCACCCACGTGACCTGCAAATTTACATTACAACCTGCGACAGTCATTATACAACCTACAAAATAAACTATATGTAACATCACTGTTTGGGTGACACAAAAAAAATAAAGTTTGTCATTATCAGCATATGATTGTATGTACACTCCATTCGTTAATGGGTTCTTAATTGAAGTTGCAAATAATGTAATTTTAAATTAACCAATGATGTTGTTTTCTTTTTCTTTTAATGATTCGAAATATATTTTTTATAATTTAGGTCAGATTAACCAGTGTCCAAGATTTCCTGCTCATCCGCAGCAAATTGTCTTTACCAGCATTCCAGTTGATGAAACTTGGAACCTGCAATAAGCTTACACTCACTCTAAAATGTCTGTAACTCTGAAGCATGTTACTTAATGTATAGATTTAATGTATAGGTATTCATAAAAGGTCTACTCCTTTCAACCAAGGAAAACACAAAATAAGACAGGAGATTTGCGTTTCACTGGTACATGTTCTTGTCTGTTACAGTATCTAGAAGCCTAGTTTCTGGCTTCATGTGCTGTGTTTAGTTGACCAGTCAGTCCGTGAGTCTGGGATTCATGAGTCAGATGTTCTACTGTACTTGTATATTACAGGCACAGCTCTGACTGGTATCAATTCTAGAAATTCAATAGACTCAGATTAATCTTATTTGTAGGCTGGTGATTGGTGGTCTAACAAAGGATTTGAAAATTAGAAAAACGCACAAGTCTGTATCTGAATACAGCAGGGGGTGCTCCCAGGGTCATTAGGAGTACTTAAGGTCAGTGGTCTACAGCAGAATGACCTGAGAATGTTTTGATGTTTTCATCTAATGAGCTTGTGAAAGCAAGATAAATGGGTTTAAAAAATGTTGTTAAATAAATGTTGTCCATCCCCTCAGCTTCTGTCAGGAGGACAAGTTAACCATCAGCAGACTTCTCCTGCTCTCTGGTGTGGCTCAGTCAGGACTAGCAGCCTTCAACAGACTCTGCCTGGCCCTGTTCTCCTGCTCTCTTGTGTGGCTCAGTCAGGGCTAGCAGCCTTCAGCAGACTCTGCCTGGCCCTGTTCTCCTGCTCTCTGGTGTGGCTCAGTCAGGACTAGAAGCCTTCAGCAGACTCTGCCTGGCCCTGCTCTCCTGCTCTCTGGTGTGGCTCAGTCAGGACTAGAAGCCTTCAGCAGACTCTGCCTGGCCCTGTTCTCCTGCTCTCTGGTGTGGCTCAGTCAGGACTAGAAGCCTTCAGCAGACTCTGCCTGGCCCTGTTCTCCTGCTCTCTGGTGTGGCTCAGTCAGGACTAGAAGCCTTCAGCAGACTCTGCCTGGCCCTGCTCTCCTGCTCTCTGGTGTGGCTCAGTCAGGACTAGAAGCCTTCAGCAGACTCTGCCTGGCCCTGCTCTCTTGTGTGGCTCAGTCAGGGCTAGCAGCCTTCAGCAGACTCTGCCTGGCCCTGTTCTCCTGCTCTCTGGTGTGGCTCAGTCAGGACTAGAAGCCTTCAGCAGACTCTGCCTGGCCCTGCTCTCCTGCTCTCTGGTGTGGCTCAGTCAGGACTAGAAGCCTTCAGCAGACTCTGCCTGGCCCTGTTCTCCTGCTCTCTGGTGTGGCTCAGTCAGGACTAGAAGCCTTCAGCAGACTCTGCCTGGCCCTGCTCTCCTGCTCTCTGGTGTGGCTCAGTCAGGACTAGAAGCCTTCAGCAGACTCTGCCTGGCCCTGCTCTCCTGCTCTCTGGTGTGGCTCAGTCAGGGCTAGCAGCCTTCAGCAGACTCTGCCTGGCCTGCTCTCCTGCTCTCTGGTGTGGCTCAGTCAGGACTGGCAGCTCACAGATCCTGACAGTTTGCCTTATTAGGGAAGAATGCTTTGTGCTGGAATATCACTGCTCTATGCGTGCATGTCCACGTGTGTGTGGACAAAACATTGGCAGATCTCACCATCCGGGACTGTTGTCTTACACGAGGATGTCTGTAAAAGGCAGCATTATTTGAACTGTGGACACCAGAGGAATACACCAAAGCCAAATCCTCCCACCCCCAGTTATTAACTGGCAGCAGGGTGACACTTGGTGTCTGGTCCTGTGGAAGGGTGTGGGAACTCACTGACACGGGAGACAGAAGGGTGTACACAGCACAGGTGCCCAGTTTTATTTATTACTTTTGGTTTGTTTTTTTATTTGCAAGTGCTTGTTTTAGCCCGCAGAGGGTGCTGTTGTCTGTGGCCTGAATACCAGCGATGGTAGACAGGACCACGGAAATACCCACAGGTAAACAGTCCCTCTGACACACTCGCAGGTGCTCTCAAATAATAATAATAACAAAAGGCGAAATCAAAAAGAGAAAATAAAACACAGTAATCAAAAACTACACAGAAAATGTGCTGCACTCGGCAGCGTTACCCCGACCGTCGCTACCCGGGTCCCTGTCCTACACTTTACGTCTCCCTCAGCCTGCTTTGTAGGTACTTATTGGGTCTGCCCAAGGTTTCCCTGCTATTGATATTTTTATTTTCATCTCTTTGGGTTTCTTTTCATTTGGGTTTCTTTTCCGTGCTCGGTCCTGGAGCAGAGCTCCCGCTGGCTCGTTGTGTCGTCTTATAGGGGCAGACCTGAGGGAACAACAGAACATTATTTTATAGGGCCAGCAATTCCCACAATGCCCGCCTCTCAGCCACTCAGAGAGAGGGAAAGCCCACACACCCTCTCTCCCATCTCTCTGTGTCACTGCCATAACTGACCGGCGGATATTGCAAGGCTGCTGCCCTCTTCCTGCAGCATTATGAACGCACCAGAAGAGTCAGCACAGATTTCACCCCTGTTATAGGTCCTAACGGTCATTATTGCCATTATTATCATACCAATAATATACTGTTGTGCTTTCTTTCTAGTAACTGTGGTTATTTGTACCTTCCTATGAAAAGGGCTCAACATTGTGTTAATTTGTAAATCTCCCATATAAATTGTAAAGGAAAAAAAACAACAATCTTTCATGTATCTCCCCCACCAGGAAAGATCTTGCTTTATTGAAAGTATTGCATGCAGGCAATAAAAATGTGCATTATAAATATCATATGGGAGATCCTGAAATTGAAGAAGGGAACTATGAAAAAGACCTAGGAGTTTATGTTGTCTCAGAAATGTCTTCATCTAGACAATGTGGGAAAGCTATAAAAAAGGCCAACAAGATGCTCGGATATATTGTGAGAAGTGTTGAATTTAAATCAAGGGAAGTAATGTTAAAACTTTACAATGCATTTGTAAGACCTCACCTAGAATATTGTGTTCAGTTCTGGTCACCTCGTTACAAAAAGGATATTGCTGCTCTAGAAAGAGTGCAAAGAAGAGCAACCAGAATTATCCCGGGTTTAAAAGGCATGTCGTATGCAGACAGGCTAAAAGAATTGAATCTATTCAGTCTTGAACAAAGAAGACTACGTGGTGATCTGATTCAAACATTCAAAATCCTAAAAGGTATAGACAATGTCGACCCAGGGGACTTTTTTGACCTGAAAAAAGAAACAAGGACCAGGGGTCACAAATGGAGATTAGATAAAGGGGCATTCAGAACAGACGATAGGAGGCACTTTTTTACACAGAGAATTGTGAGGGTCTGGAACCAACTCCCCAGTAATGTTGTTGAAGCTGACACCCTGGGATCCTTCAAGAAGCTGCTTGATGAGATTCTGGGATCAGTAAGCTACTAACAACCAAACGAGCTGAATGGCCTTCTCTCATTTGTAAACTTTCTTATGTTCTTATGTTCTTATGAATCAGCATTGGACCATTACCAGAATTAAGGGTCATAGCAGGTTCAATCAGTTAATCTTCATAGCCCATTCCTTTATTAGTCTGGCTGCTCTTTGTTGGACCAAATGTCCTTTTGGGATTGCGGTGACCAGAGAACCTCTTCATAGCCTCTTTTTTTATTTGTACTGTAGACTTCTGAGCTCCCAATGTCTGCTTTCTGTCATCAATGTGTGATGTTATATTTTTTTTTGGGGGGGGGAGGGGTCAAGTCTGTGTCGTGAGTAAATCAAAAGTATTTATATGTCTAGCAATTGTTTTATTTATATGATACGATTAGGGCTACATTCTGATGTATTCTGGGTATTTTTAGTAATACACAAAAAAGCACCTTACACGATAATATTAATATTGATACTACAGCGAATGCCTTCCTAATATATGTATATAACCCATCTAATCAAACATCTACAGTAGAGAGATGTACTTTTTAATCCTGTGAGTATAGAATGTTTGTGGAGATAGTAGGTCTGCCACTGTTTGTATTTGAATCTGGAAACAAACTGATTCGAAATCAAAAATAGAAGAATATTGAGCACAAATGTAGAAGGCAACACATTAAAGAAACAGACAAACTCAAAATTAGTTTTTACATCATGCTTTCGTTTTGCAAGATATTCAAATTCCTGTTTCATATTAATGAGTTCTGAGTGGCAGGTTTCATTTCAGCAGCGTTAAAAACCATGAAATGAAATCTTTCAAAGCAATAAAAGCATGAATTATTCAGGTAATAATTATACCAACGTGATGATTAAAAACTCATATTGGATCAGATCTAATATGTTGTGTGTGTGGTTCCCTAATTAGAATCTAGTGTGCTGGTTTATGCCTGCCCTCTCTGTATAACAGTCAAACTCTTCTTTGTGGTCAGTCTTCTGTATCCACAGCTGGAGATTCATATCCCTGGTGACACGCACAACCTCAAGCTATTGAGAGTATCAGAAGAATGTCTTTTCATCTGTCCACAGGTACATTATGTACCTCTAGTCTTCAGTATGTTGTTTAGGGTTATGAGATGTGTAAATATGAATTGATGATATTGTTTAAAAGGTGGCACTCACATTAAAAAACATGGATGCAAAGTTACCTTCAAATGAGACAAATTCATTTCTGGAAATATACCCTTTGGTGGTTCCATTACAGATGAAACAACATCCATGGTATTTCATTTAGCATTCCTCTTTATAGACCCTGGTCCTTTAGCCCGCGTTGAATGCCACAATCAACTTTAAGTTGGTAATCCTTGTAGGGAGTCTAAATCTATATACAGAAGTTACAGTCACAATATGACCTATTTAAAGCAGATTATTTTTCAGTTTCTGTTCAACATTATACATCAGAAACTGTCCAAAACAATACAAATCCATCAATGGAAAGCCACTGAATATCATGGTCTGCTATAACAAAGGTTAACTAATACATTGATTACAACAGATCAATCAACCTAACGAGGCATTTTACTGCTGAGATGGCCCATTGGTTACTGTACTGTATGCTGCACTTGTATACGCATGCAGGTCACTAAGTCTGTTCCATCTAGAAAAATGACAACCATATGGGCGCAATAGTGAGCCAAAAGAGCCCAGGGCTGTCTTTAGCCAGTTCAGTTGAAATGTTGAATCTGTCCTGTCCCGCGCCCCCCCAGGCTATCCATGCCTCTTTCCATAGGGGGCTGTCTGCCAGCAGCAGGTGCTGGCCTCTCCTTTTGGAACCAGGCAGCAGGCAATAGCACTGATGTGTGGATGTATTTCAGGCAGCAATCTGCTGGGGCAGGGAACAGGAAAGAGGAGCATCTGGGACAAGACAGAGCCACTGCACTGCCATCATCATGGGGGAGAGAGAGGGGACTGGTTTAAAATGAAATGCCACTGCACTGCCATCAACATGGGGGGAGAGAGAGAGGGGACTGGTTTAAAATGAAATGCCACTGCACTGCCATCAACATGGGGGGAGAGAGAGAGGGGACTGGTTTCAAATGAAATGCCACTGCACTGTCATCAACATGGGGGGAGAGAGAGAGGGGACTGGTTTCAAATGAAATGCCACTGTTTTAAAAATAACAGCACTACAAAGCAGAAATATTGCCATATATTGTGGCTTTTGAGAGGTGCGCATACCTATGGAGGACATTTTTTATCCTGTTTTTTACTAGTGAGAAAATGGATGACATCCTGTTTCAGACTGACTGGGACTTTGGGTGTCTTCCAAGCCACCATCAGGATGTGTGAAAACTACCAATGAAGCTGCTTGGAAGTGGCTAGTTCCTGGCACAAGCTGCAAGGCCTGCACTACTGAACCCTCCTTCAGGCTTCAGGATTCATCCAAATACTTTATTCAAATATCCTGTAAAGAGATTCCCCTAGATAATCTTTCAACATTACGGATCAATGTTGATTTTAGAAAGTTTATTTTTTATATTACAGTAGATAGGGTAACCAGATTTCCAGAGTGAAAAACCAGTCCATTTTAATTTTCCTAAATTAATTGACGCTGTAGCAACTTAAAATAACAGTATATAATAAGACAATCATAATTTAAAAGTTAAACATTTGGTGTATTTATTGTAGATCATAACAATTCATTGTTTTCATTCTGTTGTTATCTGAAAAAACATGTTAAATGTACAAAAGAAAACAGGTTAAAAAGTTCAGAAATTACCATTTAAACATGTGATATACAGGTATGTTTCTTAACCCGGTTGAAAAAAAAGGCTGTGACAGAATTGGGACTAACTTGGCTGGTGGCACCAATTTTAAACTAGACATGGTCCAGGAAATTAAGCAGAATGTTAATTATTAAACATATGTCTTATAAGATTGTTTATTTTATTTTTGAATGGCACTAACACAACCTAATAAATGACTCTGCTGTTAACTTGCTGAGCACATTGATACAGTTTTGTACTTTAACAAAAAAAAAGTGAATACAATAGCAAAACCAGGACAATTTAACAATTGTACTGTTTAAGGACAAAAATTTGAGGCAGTGTGGCCTAGTGGTTAGAGCGGAGGAACTGGGAGGCAGTGTGGTCTATTATTTATAACTGAGGAACTGGGAGGCAGTGTGGTCTATTATTTAGAGCTGAGAAACTGGGAGGCAGTGTGGTCTATTATTTAGAGCTGAGGAACTGGGAGGCAGTGTGGTCTATTATTTAGAGCTGAGGAACTGGGAGGCAGTGTGGTCTATTATTTAGAGCTGAGGAACCAGGAGGCTAGTGGTTATAGCTGGGGGACTTAGGGGTCACCAAGTGACTCACTGGGTAAAAACACGACAGAGTGGAGTGCAGGATTAGTCATATAGTCAGGGGAGCGCAAGTTGGGCTCTTTAAATTCTTTTTTTTTTTAAACATTTTTAGAAAAGGCTGAGGTACTGGGAGGGGTGGCTAACAGTAGTTAGAGAGCTAGAAAACAGTTTTTTTAGCCAAGGGGTAGAATGAAGAGTTATATTTCTTACCTAACTAAAGAGAGTTTGGCCCGGTGGGGCAAAACATTTCACATCATATTAAAATTTGGCCTTCACAAGGCTTCCTTTACCCTCCAATGGAATGGAAACTAGTTCTCTAAAGGGTCTAAAGGGCTGTCTTGGATAAAGATACCTCTTTTTCCATCTCGCTGGGTGATTTGCATCCAGTGCTTATTTTTTGGTCAACTGAAAACAAAATGAACATACTCAGCAAAGAGCGCACTTGTCAATCTGCCAAAAGGCCTCAATGACTCACCAGCTCAGGGAACCTTCTGGAAAGGGTGCTTCGGTGGGAGGGGATGAGGGAGCAGGAAGAGCACTCACTGGGACAATTATTCACTACTTTTAATTCAGCCCAGTATAGGCACAGTGAATTATTAATGCCCCTGTAATTAAAAATTAAGATTTCATTATAAAAGAAAAAGAAATAAGCTGTAAAGGGGGAACCCTGAGATTAATTTTAAGAGTTTTCCTCCTGAGGATTCTTCCCTCCAAAATGATTACATTACTGTTTACTTTTCCAGTAATTAAGCCTTCTGTGCATCTATGGATAAAAGTTTTGCATATTCAATAATTTTTCAGATTGAGACATCATTTAAAAAAAAACTATATGAAAAAAATATATATTTTATTTAACATCATTTAATCAAATAAACTACAAAATGATATTGCAAAACTCTACTGTAAGCCATAATAGTAGTACAGTATTTCATGTTAGATTTCTCACATTTGTAGGATGTCACAAATGTGCTTCTTCCATTATGCACACTTTCAGGCCTGGTTCCTGCTGCCCTCAAGACTGCCCGAGTAACGACAGTGCTCAAAAAACCCTCCCTTGACCCGACTGTCTTATCTAACTTCTGTCCCATATCCAATCTTCCTTTTCTCTCCAAAACTCTTGAAAGGGCTGTAGCCAGCCAGCTGATGAAACATCTCACATATAACAATCTGCTTGAATCTCTGCAGTCTACTATGTCCCTGCACACAAGATGAGGTCTTCTGACTCTGGCCTGCTCGTTATACCCAAGCAAAAGTGCACCACACTCGGAGAGCGTTCTTTTAGCTTCATGGCCCCGACTCTCTGGAACTCTCTCCCAGCTTTAGTGCGTGTAGCTCCCACAGTCGCTAGCTTCAAATCAACTCTCAAGACCCACTTATACTCTCTTGCTTTCAATGCTCTTTAAGCCTGATATCTGTTATTAGCTGTTGTCTAAATTGCTATTTCAGGTTTTTCACTCCATCTTATTCGTATGATTCTGTATGACACACGCATCCACAATGTTTAGAATTCACATCCTAGCCTTGTATTTAATGTAATATGACTGTAGTTAATGTATTTGCATTGTAATATGCCTGTATTTAATGTACTATGCCCTGTATTTCACTGTATTTAATATATTATGCATTGTTCCTCACTATCTCGTAAAGTGCTCTGTGATGGTGGTCCACTATGAAAGGTGCTATATAAAATAAAGATTGATTGAATGATTTTACATTTTTTGTCAGTTTTTTGTTAAGTATGTGGAAAACTACAAAGCAGTATGTAATTCAATGTGTTAACGTAACAATATTCAGCAGGTTTCATTCAAAATGTGTTCATTCTATAGGGTGATGCTAAACCTTTGGCCATAGCTGTACACCTTTTATCTGGAATTAGGCCTTGTTGGCCCCCTTGTCTTGTGTAACTGCAGTTACAGTTTAATGTGGTGTGTCTGTCCTGCAGTCTCTGTTTGGCGGGGTTTCTTTGATATCTGAGATCTGAGGTAACTCTCACAGCCAGCTCTTCACAGCCAGCAGCCGACTCTCCCTGTCGGCTCGTTCACAGATTGTGGAAGTGCTCGGCTCTCGTTTTCATGGCAGCTTCTTCAAGCCTGCTGCCAAATGAAAGCAGCCTACTGTAGCACAGTGTCCTCCTGCTCCTTAAAGCAGTGTTAACCAGTGCATTAAAATCCATACCTCTTACTAACTGTCTCTGCACTTTTGGTCTTTAGCTTTTTCAATGCTGAATCCGTTTTTTTTATCTATAAACTGCTGTATCCTGTGCTCTGCTGTAGCTAGACTTTTGGAAGACGTTTGAGCACATAAAGTGATGGGGTACCATGAAGCATTATTAAAGTATAACAAGGACCACAATGAATAATGATAGCTACACATTCCTGTACGTGTATGTCTTACCTTTCCATTTGTGGACCACTTTGACCATTTGTGGTTTGTCGGCATATCGATGGTACTCTAATTAGTGAGAAATTCACAGGTATTGTATTGACAGGTGGAATTAGGGAAGATACTGTAACCCTGGAGTTATTGGTTGAGAGCTGTAACCTGCAATTGAGTAAAGAGAGAACCTGCATGCACCCTGTGTGTCTCTTTCATTTCTATCTCCCAGCTCCAGGGTCAAGAAGGTCCTGAACAGCAATATAATATCCCCACATTCCCCTAGATAGAAGAAAGAAACTAAGGAACCTGGTGTGAGTCTTATTGTGTGGATTAACCTAGAACGATTCACTCAATACAACAAGGAGTCATTTAATACTCATGCTTTATTAACCTTCAATATCAGCACGCAGTACGAAAAAAGGCATTCAAGCACATAATTATCAATTGACCAGTGTGCAGTCTTAACTTCTTCTCTGGTCTAACAAAAATCCCTAAAACAATCCTTTTTATAACTAACCTGTGGTAATGTCATTCTTCAACGCCTCTTTCTTTTGTAACGGTTTTCCAGTATAGATTGGTATCCTTCTGTACCTTTTCTTGGTCTTTCTAATAAACACGCTCACAATCCATGCATTTGACACACACACACACACACACACCCTGCTGATAAGACATATTACTACAAAAGATTAAAACAGAAGAGTACAAGACACTGAAAACCACACAGAGAGTGGTGAGGGGATGGGTTAATGGGCTACCTAGCCATGCTGTGGCTGCTGAATCATTGGGATCCTTAAAGACCCAACTTGACAAAGTTTTGAGATCAATCAGCTACTAGGAACTGGACGAGCATTGATGGACCAATTGGCCTCCTCTTGTTAGTACATTTTCTTCTGGTGATTTGTGCCCCTGTTTAGTTTTCAAGGTCTTTATAAAGATAGCCGTGCAGGCCTATGTGTGTGCTGATGCTTTATCTACCTGTGTGAGGCATCTTCTAGGCCACAATTGATTCTAGGTAGGGTCCACCAGGAAGGGAGTCTTAAATAAATAACTACAAGTGTTTCATATTAAACTAACCTAGATATTCTGTTGACTACACACTTATATCACAGCATCTGTGCCTTTTCAGTTAATGAATAATAGATGTGTTTTTGACCATATATGGTAAATTGATTCCTTCTTAACATAGACTACTGACAACAAAGTCCAGTAAATTATGTTTGTATATATTTAAGTGTAGCGTGATAAAATATGAAAAACAGACACTCTAGGGGACTAGGTTGATCAAATCAACCAGTTAGAAGTTTCTTTAGTTTTGCTCAGATTTTATGATGCTGGGGTGAATTACAATATAAACTCAGCAAAATACAGTACAGAGCACAACATAGTTAATGTTTTGTATGTGAGTTTCCGTGACAAACTAAATGCCATAAAACAATTTTTTTTTATGTTCAACAAAAGTTTAGGGATGTGTCATTCTTGACCTTGTTTTAAATTTGTGTTTGTCTACTGAAAAATATGCATTTGTTGTTGGAGAGCACTGTTTGAGTGATGAATGGGATTGTATTGAGAGTAATACGCTGTCAATCCCCGATCAAAACAGTTCAGAATTTGTGCGAAGGGCTTCTGGCTCCACCCATAGTGTTGTACAATCCCATACTAGACCACAAGCTGTTAGGATGCTTCAGAATGGTACTGTGCAGCAGGCAGTGCCACACCAGTTAAATGTGTCCCAGTTGGTGGCAAGCAGACTGAGACACAGATACACTGAAGCAGGGAAGCACACTATAATGCATCTCAATGGTTTCCACTGTGAACTTTTAACAGCGTTTCACAAACACCAAGATGACGATTCAATCTTTTGACATCCGCTTTGCTCTAGTTGGCCAAATGTGTAAATGAATTACTATAAAGCTCATTGATAGTCTCAGCCAATAAGGTTCCGATTAAAGCAGTCATTATCCTATAGCAGATGCCCTCCATGCTAACCGGGCTTTAGAATCTTAAAATCTAAATCTAAAATCTCTAGCCTAAGTGATCCAGTAACCTAAAAACACATTCTAACATGTCCTCATAGACAAAAAAACATTTGTTTGGTTTAAAATAGAAGCAATATCCTTGTCATTACCTGTCTGTAACTGACCTTGTCTTTAAAGAAGTGCCCTTGCCTTTGACACTTACCTGTCACCTTGGTCAGTTTCAGCCAATCGAAGCACAGATAATCGTTCATTTATTACAGTGGCTCTCAAAAGTATTCACCCCCCCTGAACTGATCCACAGTTTATTGTGTTACAACATCAAATCAAAATGGATTTAATTAGGAGTTTTTGCCACTGATCAACACAAAAAAAGTCCATAATGTCAAAGTGAAAGAGCCTGCTGCTCTTACTTGATTATTACTTGATTATTCCATATGTAATGAGTGCTGCGTAAGGTACTATTAATGCTTAACTGTTCCTTTTGAATCACATACTTCTCTGGCTGGACCATTTTAAAAGGGTTGTTCTCAACTTTTCCATGCCTTCTACAAAAGTACAGGTACAGACGTGGCTTAAAGGAGTGAGCTATGAAGATAGATTGAAATAACTAAATCTATTTAGCCTCGAAGAAAAAATAATTAGTGGGGGACTTGATTGAAGTCTTTAAAATCTTAAAAGGAGTTGACAAAGTTAACCCTTAGGAATATTGTAACTGCAGTACAGAAACCAGGAGCACAGGAAATTAAGTGGAGATAGTCTTAGGACAGAGGGACTGAGACACTTCTTCACTCTGTGAGTAGTGAGGGGATGGAATGGGTTACCCAGTGATGCTGACTGGCTCTCATTCATAAATGTTCTTATCTTCTTATGCTCTGTTAAAAGTGAGAATTATTTATTGGACAGATCAGAGAAACCTCACTCAGAATCATAGCCACCAAACACTAATAACCCTGCACTATATCCTGGTCTCTGATCATAGCCACCAAACACTAATAACCCTACACTATATCCTGGTCTCCAAGACACCACTGGGCAAGAGTGAGTGTGTCATGGAGTCACCCAGGAGAGGACTATCTTGCCAAATAAGAGGTTCCGAATCAGGGGGTCCTGATTGTAATCCACACATATGTGAATAGAAAAATAGAAAGCCTTTTTACTGTGGGGTACTTCTGGATAGTCAGTGAAACTCTACCCAGTCGGCTGATAGGGGGAGAGGCCCCCTGCGGAGGGGGAGGGGGGTGAGCTGGGCTCGAGGCTCGGCCCAGGGCTGTCCAGCTGCACCCGGGCACAGAGTGAGTAATATATACTGTTGTGCCGGGATTCAATTACCAATTAATTATTCACTTGAATCCCAGCACGTGAACTAATTTGTGCAATCCCGTGCACATATACTTTATCTGCACAGGAAGTGATTATGCAATCCCTGTGCCTAAATACAACTATATATTTTAAATCACTCGTGCTACACAGACCCACTTATAACCCGTGCACCGATACCTATACACCAACATTAACACACCACACGCAACACATAACACATAACACACACATGGGCGGGACACACTGCCACACAGACGTTAAAGTTATACGTGTAAAAGGTTGTCAGGATTTTAATAATGAAAAGAGAAATGACAGGTACGTTACTTAAACAGTTGTAGCAACATGTAATACTATATTTTTCAGAACCCCATTATTTCCTCTTTAAATGTTTGCCTATCTTAGTCTTATAAGTTTGATCTTATATTGTGATTGACTGTTTTGAAGTTAGGGATACATTATCTGAAATACAGAATTATGTTGATAACTTTGATGCCAGCAGCAGAGATATACAGTGGCAGGACTGATCACTATCTCAACTGTATCAGTAGGAGTCGCTGTAGAGAGCAAAGATAAATCACCTCGGAAATCAAGAAAAGGGTGCGTATACTTTATTTCTGGTTATGATATTTCTAAGGGGAACCTTTTTGGTTTATAAACTGTTTACAACTAGCTTACTAACATATGGATTTTTGTTAATGGTTACAGTAGTTAATACATAGAAACCTATTAATAAACTAATAAAAAAATCCAGTTAACTGTTCAGCAAACATCAGAGCCCCACGGCGATCATATCACTGACATGGGGTCCCATTCGTTTAAAGGAACTTTTAAAGATATTACTGTTGTGATATTTAGCAAATGTTTTATTGTATTCTCTGATTGCTGACAGCAACTACATTTACTATTGAAACAAAATGAACAACTTTTGTTAGCAGTAAATAAACTGTTAATGTGCTCCTTAAAGCATGAATTTATTGTTTATTTTGTGACAAAAAAGAAACGTTAAACACTCTGGACAAACCAGGAATGCTTTTTTCGTGTTGTATTATACAAATAATATAATAATAATAATAATAATAATAATAATAATAATAATAATAATAATAAAATTACCAATCCAATGATTTGAATTACAGCAGTGTGCGTGTGTGTAACGTTTTCATTATTGGGGCTCTGGTTTAAAATGTATGAGCACATTTAAATTAAAAATGGTGGTAAAGCCTTCATGAATGTTAAAATGATAATGCATTTAAATGTAGCTTTCACTCCTTATTATAACTGAATGAATCATATGGGCTGTTCATCTGGGTGCTTTACAATTGCATTGTTACATTCAGCTGAAACTTGTGAGCATGCATTCTCAACTTTAGCCACCATGGGGCAGCAGAGAGTATTAAGGTATAAGCTTTGCAGAAAACAGTATGGCTTGATTCTGTGCAGACAAGGATATCTGATTTGAATGTAGCTCCAGTGTACAGCTGTATAAAACTAGAAGAAACTAAGTCCAGTCCGAAGGTTGTGGCTAGTGCCTTTTTCAGTGTACTAAACAGTGAAGATACTGAAGAAAGCACTGGCAGACTTAGTTTGTTCTAGTTTTACTCACAATCATCAGGATATTTTATATTTTGTGTACACTGCTTGTAATCTAAAACGTAACTTCTAAACAATAAAGAAAATACAGTATACAAAACTGTGATACTGACCATCATTCACAAAACTTTACAAAACTGTGATACTGACCATCATTCACAAAACTTTACAAAACTGTGATACTGACCATCATTCACAAAACTTTACAAAACTGTGATACTGGCCATCATTCACCAAACTTTACAAAAATGTGATACTGGCCATCATTCACCAAACTTTACAAAACTGTGATACTGACCATCATTCACAAAACTTTACAAAACTGTGATACTGGCCATCATTCACCAAACTTTACAAAACTGTGATACTGGCCATCATTCACCAAACTTTACAAAACTGTGATACTGGCCATCATTCACCAAACTTTACAAAAAATGTGATACTGGCCATCATTCACCAAACTTTACAAAACTGTGATACTGGCCATTATTCACCAAACTTTACAAAACTGTGATACCGGCATCATTCACCAAACTGTAAAGCAAGTTTTAAGGAATGTTTTGTTAAGGACTGTTTTTATAGCCCATTTTAAGTTTGCAGTTCATGAACCTTTTTCAGCTGTTTAAAGGGTGTTTATTTGTTTTGTCTGGTAACCAAAGAGAATGGTTATAAGTACTCAGAATAGTCCTTGAAAAACATTCCTTTAAACAGTCTTTCAAGTTTTGTGAATATGGGCACACTGTCTCTGACTCAACAATAATGAAACATTGAATAAACACAATTGTAACAGTTTCAATAATTGAAACTTTAAAACATTGCATTTGCAAGTCTCATCATGTATTAAATGTATTTAGTACATTACCACTAAGCAAAGAGTTTTGCAGTACGATATTTACCTTTATTTTTTGTGTATTAAAAACAAATGTGCCTGATATGATTTTAAACAATATTTTGTAAACATTTAATGAAGTTAATGTTCCATTTAAAAATATATAATTTCTATAGGTGAGTATATATATATATATATATATATATATATATATATATATATTCTGTTTTTCGTCCTGGGACTTTGTCATTTATATCCTTCTGTTGCTTTGAGTAATAACATGACCATCTATTTTAATGATCTAAACTGTGGCGTGTCTTAATATGGCTGCCCTGAATGTATAACCCTGCATTTTCACAAAGCTCATTCAAGTGGATCTGATTTTGTGTAGTGATGTTATACAGGGGGTAAATGAAACCTCAGCTGGATAAATATAGGGTTGAAGACTGGCAGTATTTAGATATGCTACTGTTTAGACAATACAAATAGACCCCTGGGTCAGAGAGAGACTGGTATGTTGGGGAATGTAAACAAACTGGACTAGCAATAAAGTATGTGTCATGATACATTCACAACCAAAGCATGTTTTTCCTTTGATGTATGCATACATAAATATGGATAAATATAGAGCTTTTTTTTCACACAAAGATAACATTGCGGGATACTGCATTTAAAACTATATGTATTTATTTTTTTGCATTCATTCCTAAATCCAGAAATACTCAAGTCATTGACAAAACATTTTGACTAGAAGTCTTTTATAATATCTTTTAAATTCCTAAATCTTTAATAGTTTTGTTCAAAATGTTTATTAACAAAGAAAAATCCTTCAAATTATAGAAATCGCTGGATTGAAATTCTTTTCTTCCCAGTGTTGCCAATTTTATTTTAATTTCACCAGAACGGTATAAACTGCCACACTGAATAGGCCATTGTTTTCAAACTTCTAAGGGTGGGGGTGGCGGGGGCGGGGGGGTGCACAAAGCATGACAGCATCTCAATGACCCAACGCTTGGGTCACCCAACTCTCCAAAGATCTTAAAAAACAAAAAGAAAAAAGGGCACATTAGCATAATCAAATAATCACATTTGCGCTTTAACCAAGCCTAAAGCAGTACTTCTCTTAGTGCGGCCTGGCTAAGCTAGCCTATCAAAGCTCAAATCAGATCATGCTCACTCTCCCTCGGTGACCGGTTTGATGGGCTTGTTGATCTATCAGACTGCTCTGAAATAAGTCTTTGTGACATGAGAGTTCTCAGATATGCTAAGTGTGCTGCCCGGACAATGCTGGGGCCGTCAGAACAGCCATGCAATATCTCTGCGAGGATCCTGAGGACAGGGTCACTTGGAATGTATGCAAATTTGACATTTCCAAACTCATTTGCATATTTACACATCAAAGTTTTCCCACAGATTATGGGGGTTGATTGTTCCCCCCTGGACGGAGTTGTTTGACATGGTGCTGTCTGTCTGAGAGTCACTCCTGTTCCATGCAGCAAGGCGACAGGCTGACCATTCCTCCAAGCTGATCCCAGGATGCCTTCCCCCACTGGCTGCAGTGAAGGGCAAAGACACAGCCCCTCTGCAGCTAAAATATACTCTTCAAGTGTGTGTATACAGTGACTGTGCTGGTGTCCGTAGATAAAATACTCTTCAAGTGTGTGTGTATACAGTTATTGTGCTGGTGTCCGTAGATAAAATACTCTTGAAGTGTGTGTGTATACAGTGACTGTGCTGGTGTCTGTAGATAAGATACTCTTCAAGTTAGTGTGAGTACAGTGGACGTTCTGGTGTCCATAGATGCCACTAGATTACTACAATTGGTGCTGCCTAATTGGAATAATAATAATCAGGATTTCTTCTTAAATTGGATACAACTCTGGGAGACGGTTCTTCCCAATGATATTTATGTCGTTTAATTGGGATACAGTATTTTCAAATGATCAATCAATCAATCAATCTTTATTTTACATAGTGCCTTTCATAGTGGACCACCATCACAAAGCGCTTTAAAAGATGCAGTAACAACATGAAAATCCATAATACTTTAATACAGAAAAATGCATAATACATGCTATGCAGTAAAAAAAACAATGCATAATACATTAAATACAGTGGAAAATGCATAATACATGATAGTAGCATAATATGTGAAATAGTAGCAGCAACACAGCAGCTAATAGCAGATATCAGGCTTAAAGAGCATGGAAAGCCAGAGAGAACAGGGATCGCTTTTCTGAGCAAGACATGCAGTGCAGTGCAGTGAGTACGTGATTGTGCTGTGACTTGCTTAAATTGCCTAAACTGCGTTGAACTCTTGAAGGAGGAATCTCATGTGGTTTCTCAGACTGCTGTTGCAAAGAAAGTTGGCGTGTCAACATCGCAGGTGCCTCTTCTTGTGATAGATGTGATTAAATTATTTTTCATTTCATGTAGAAATAAAAAAAAATGATTAATTTTGTTTAGGAATACAAAAAAAAAAACTTGGACTCATTTAAAATTATGTATTTAACATTTTTTCACAATGTGATGTGATCACAAGTCAATACTATAAGTGTGCAGGCACTTTTATTTCAAGCAAATTCAGAAATGATTGACTGAATAATGATACCTTTTATACTAGTAGACACATGAATAACGAAGTGAAACCCATTGTGTCTTATTTAAAGTTCATATAAAGGGACAGCAGCTTTCTTACATTTATTCTTACTGTATTTGGGTAACTACCAAGTGCTGTCGCTGGGGGTATGCATCCTGGAGCAGATAACAAATACAGCATTTCAATGTGCTTTTTCAAAGACTTGGCAACTACAGTATGGCACTAATTGGGATCTTCACAGTGTCCTTCATCAAAGCTGCCTCGTCATGAATATTGAAATCCTGGCGTGGGACGTGAAACGAAGATGGACAGCATATTTGTGTGGGGCTCACAGAGTATCACTCATGACAGCAAATGATTCCCCACCGGTGTGGAACAGCTTGACACAAGGTCCTTTTGACTGGGTTGGCAAGCTCTACACCACAATCTGTTTTGTCTTCCTCAGTCGTCCTCTCAAAAGCTGTGAAAACGCTGACACCAGCACAGAGAGAGGGGGGAGAGTGTCGGGGGAAGAGCCAGGCCACCAAGAGCAGGAACTCTGCACCAGCACTCTAACGGCCCAGTCCTGATGTTATTATTATTATTATTATTATTATTATTATTATTATTATTATTATTATTATTATTATTATTATTTGTTTATTTAGCAGACAACTTTATCCAAGGAGACTTACAGAGACTACGGTGTGTGAACTATGCATCAGCTGCAGAGTCACGTACAGCAACTTCTCACCCGAAAGACAGAGCACAAGGAGGTTAAATGACTTGCTCAGGGTCACACAGTGAGTCAGTAAGTGAGCTGGGATTTGAACCGGGGACCTCCTGGTTACATGTCCTTTTCTTTAACCACTGGACCACACAGCCTCCTTAAAGATGTGAGCTGGCTGTGAAAAGCACTGGCTACTTGGAGAGTTGTTATTAAACAAAACTGGGGGAAAGCCAGTTCACTGGACAGCAGCCATCTCGCCTGCGTTGGTGAGGGGAGCTCTCGCCAAGTTTCACAAGCACTGCTGTCCGCAGAGCCAAACAACATAACGTGTGCTAGTCTGTGGAAACACTGATTCCGTTGTTGTGCGTCCGAGTGCTGCTGGAGTTTGGTCTAGTGGCTCTACAGGGCATTGCAGACATTAACATATTGTAAATGTAACATCTCATTTATGATCCTAAAATGACAATACTTAGCATTACTATACTTGCTTCAAGTAGCAAAGAACAAACAAACCAACCAAAAATATACACATCTTTACACATTGATGTTTATCTTGTGAATCACTTACAGTAAAAAAAAAACATGCAATATTGAAAACAAATGTAGCCTGGGAGTATTACAAAAATCAGATTCTACTGATATTTATTTATTATGCTTTCTGTTTTTTGCAGAAGTGACAGTATCAGAATATGGGTGTATGAGAAAGTGTCTGTCTGTCACACTTACATTTTTATATAAATCTGGAGAAGTGCTTATCCTATTGTGATGAACATTGGTAAGGGTAGTTTTTAGCACAAGTTATTGAGATTATCAGAATACGGGGATATAATAAGGCAATTGCCCATCTATCTGTGCAGACATATGTATGTAACGCTTACATTTATAAATGTCCATACTGCTGATGTAGGTCATTTGTATGCATAGTCATGACTATTGACTATTATGAATTGAAATGTTTCTTTTTTTTTATTTATTTATTTATTTATTTATTTAAATTTAGTCGTTGCCAATTATTTTTTATTATTTTCTCCCAATTTGGAATGGCCAATTATTTTATTATGCTCAGCTCACCGCTACCACCCCTGTGCTGACTCGGGAGGGCAAAGACGAACACACGCTGTCCTCCAAAGCGTGTGCCATCAGCTGACCGCTTTTTTTTACACACTGCGGACTCACCTTGCAGCCACCCAAGAGCTACAGCGTCGGAGGACAACGCAGCTCTCGGGCATCTTACAGGCAAGCCCGCAAGCGCCCGGCCAGACTACAGGGGTCGTTGGTGCGCGGTGAGCCGAGGACACCCTGGCCGACCTAACCCTCCCTACCCCCAAGCGGTGCTCGGCCAATTGAGTGCCGCCCCCTGGAAGCTCCCGTCCTCGGTCGGCAAAGGAAAAGCCTGGACTCAACCTCGCGATGTCCAGACTATAGAGCACATCCTGCACTCCACACGGAGCGCCTTTACTGTATGCGTCACTCGGGAGCCCGTTTTGAAATTATTTTGACATTGAAATTACACATAAGCCCCAGATTCCCTGTTTGACATGTGGAAATGTAAGACTGAATCCACAACATTGATCAGATACAGTGATGTAGGGTGTCTCTTGCTTTTCTAAGAGATGTCACCTTGCGCAGTTTGGGCGTGAGGATCATAAAGCTTCTCAAAGTGGAATTATTTCTATAAGAACATTTATGAATAAGAGGAGCCCATTTGGCCCTTCAATGCTCATCTGGTTCCTAGTAGCTGATTTATCTCAGATTGGGTCTTGAGGGATCCCAAGCATCAACATATGATTATCCCAGCATCAATATAACTAAGGAGCCCATTCTATACCCTCACCATTCTCTTTTCTAAGTCTATCCCCATTTAATTTCCAGCTATGCTTTCTGATCCTGGTTTGTCATTGATGTTTTGATCAATTGTCTGATGTTTTGAGAGAATTAGACTTTAACAGCCTGTGAGCGTATGCATTGTTAGCCCGATGTTTTGGCAATGGCATGTGTTGGCATGACTTGCCATAACTTTTGCTTACTCTTCCTGCCAGCAGTAGGATTCATTCCAAAACACTAAAAAAAGGCCTTGTTTATGCTTTGTTTTATAGAAGCAGAATTATATTAGTCTAGCTAAAAAAGAAAAAAAATACAAATCCCATAGCTATATTTTTGTGAAATATCAAAACAGTACTTTAATGCCCAGCTTGTGTGTACATTTATTTTTTCACTTCTCATTACTGCTTCTTACGTTTTTTAAGGAGGCCTTTGTCTGTTTGTCAAAGACACGTTTCCACGTGCACACCATGGATGTGCGGGGTCCCAGCGGCTCGTCAAACGATACCTGCCACCTTCCCACCACGCGCACTGGACCCAGCGACCCCATGAGGGGTCCTACCGGCTCGCCAAATGATACCTGCCACCTCGCCAGCACGCGCACGGGCCATTCGCAGTTTTGAACAAAGAAGACTATGCGGTGATCTGATTCAAGCATTCAAAATCCTAAAAGGTATAGACAATGTCGACCCAGGGGACTTTTTTGACCTGAAAAAAGAAACAAGGACCAGGGGTCACAAATGGAGATTAGATAAAGGGGCATTCAGAACAGAAAATAGGAGGCACTTTTTTACACAGAGAATTGTGAGGGTTTGGAACCAACTCCTCAGTAATGTTGTTGAAGCTGACACCCTGGGATCATCCAAGAAGCTGCTTGATGAGATTCTGGGATCAATAAGCTACTAACAACCAAACGAGCAAGATGGGCTGAATGGCCTCCTCTCGTTTGTAAACTTTCTTATGTTCTTATGTTCTTATGATGTAGGTCACATCAATTGATCATGGTCTGTTTGTCAAAGACACGTTTCCACGTGCACAACATGATGCAGGTCACATCAATTGATCATGGTCTGTTTGTCAAAGACACGTTTCCAAGTGCACACCATGGATGCAGGTCACATCAATTGATCATGGTCTGTTTGTCAAAGACATGTTTCCACGTGCACACCATGGGTGCATGTCACACCGATTGATCTTGCATGTTGTATTTGCAGCCATGGCAGGTGGATCCTTGTTAATGACTATATTTAAATGCCAAGTCCAGCATCTGAATGTTTCACATTACCAAAAAAAATAAAAGAGATCTGCGTCAACAGAGTTACCTGATATGATCTATCTGAGGATTTATAATGTTCAATACAGTTCTGTAATCAATAATCCAATCAAGCCTGCAGTCAAATGGCTGGTTTCACAGACCCCGATTAGCACTCATCCTGGACTACCTTCTCTAAGGTAACATTAAGCACTAATCAGTGTCTGTGAAACCAGGTTGTAACAGGTGTTTCCTTTAAGGTTGCTAATTGTTCAGAGTATAAATGTTTAAATGTTCACAAATTTTCAGAACTGTTCAACTATACCATTGTCAAAGACATGCAGGTAAAACACAGCGGTCAGCTGTAGTGGTTATGTGTGCCATGTGAAGCAATCCAGGTCGTTTCCATATGAATGACGTACACAGAAAAGTAACAGCACTTTAATGAAGGACTTTTCAAGATTTTTCAAGTATCCCCTCCTGTATGTTCAAGTTTAAAGGTTGAAACGCATTTAATCCTAAACATCTAGGAAATCAAACAGAACCTAACATCCCCAATTTTGTTCAAATATTCTTTATTTTACTCTAGCCCTCTGTTTTTCCAATTACAATACAGCGCTCTAACATACAACCCACACCAAACAACCTTTTACTGATCAACATTTATCTCCTTGTCTGAAACTCATCCCCAGCATCTTTATTACTACTCTTTGACATCCACACAGAGTTCAGCTAGACTGTAAACCCCGCGATTTAGAACCGTAATCAGGAGAGAAAGGTACATTTGAATTGGAAATTGCTGGATCTTGAGCGGCTAACCAAAGTGGCAGCCCCAATACACAATTCTTTGCTTCAGTTCATGTGAAGCAGCACTCTTCAACAGAAACTATTAAACTAAACATTAATTCAAGACCCATGGACGCCTAATAATGTGCTAACCAGGCACTGGAAACAGTCCCCTCTGGCTGGAATGGCCCCTGATTAAGAAGCAGGCTGCCAGTAATCTGCTGCATTTCCTTTCCCTCTCACTCCCTGGTTTCATTTCCACCGGTGCCCCACATCACTATTCATGACTTCTATAATATTCCCAAATATCATTTCGAGCGACTCCAGTCTTATTATTGCATGCAGTGGGTTGGGAGGGAGAAGGAGAGAGAGAGAGTGGAATATCTACTATCCCTCAGGCAATGAATGCAATGTCAAACCGCTTTCTCATTTCAAGTGGAAAAACAAACTAATTACGTGGAAATATGATAATGTATTGTGCTGCAGGAGTTGCTGGTTCTCCTTGTTAAGAAACTGACCCTCCCTCTCCCCTCTTCCCTTTCCTCTTCCGTACCACTAATCGGCTGCTTGTGTTATTTCTTCCAGGGAGCACTGCCCTTTGCGACGTCTAAACATTATTGACTGGTCTGGGATGGTTTGCATCAAAGCAGAGTGATTTGCATAATGCTATCTTACTGTTCCATGCCCAGGGTGCAGGTCATCAGGTCCCATTTATTTTCTCACGGAGGTGACCCCTCTCCCTCCCCACCCTCTTCCCCCTTTCACCAGGCACGGTTGCAGGCCAGTCCCCTAGTTACAGCACCCCTCAATCATAGCAGCAGTTAGGCAGCCTGTGATTTCATCATCTCATCAGACAGTACGGCTCTCACTCAAAAGCTTATCCTGCCAATCAGAGCTGTTTGCAGGGAGATGTAACTACATGGACCACTGCAGACACTGGTTGTCTCAATCCTGACCTGAACACCCCATCCCAGCCGGTCCTGAGACTCCCTCCTGTGGAGACTGTTACGTGTGTCGAACTGTACAGCAAAGGGCAGAGATTTGTTGTAGGGAATAACATCCACTGGGGTTATATACACAACGTAGGAGAAGAGCAGTTCTACTTGATCTCTGTAATACAGTGTCCCAACTATGCTACTCATTTCTGAATATTTAACAGAAAGTTATCACAGTACAATGACCATTCATTTGAGCATGTTATGTATTTATTTACAGCAAGAGCCCGTTATCTATGTTTTGACGAGATATTCTTTAGGGTATATGGCCTGTATGTCTGCCAGCCTGTCTGTATGTTACACTTCTTTGTGTACACTGTGTATGTAGGTCACGGTGATCTACCTTCATACTAATATCTCTAATTTTATATCTACATAAGAACATAAGAAAATGTATGAACAAGAGGAGGCCATTCGGTTCATCTAAGCCTGCCCGGTATCTAGTAGCTGATAGATCTCAAAACATTGTCAAGTTGGATAATAAAGGATCCCAATGATTCAGCATCAACAACATGGCTAGGTAACCCATTCCTTGCCCTCACCACTCTCTGTGTGGAGAAAAATCTCCTTCCCTGTGTCCTAAGTCTCTGGTCCTGGTTTATGTACTGCACTTTAAGTACTGGTTAGGGTTAACTATGTCAAGTCATTTTAAGATTTCAAAGACTTCAATCACGACCCCCTAATTCTTTTTTGTTCCAGGCTAAATACATTCAGGTCTTTCATTTTTAGGTGCTTTGAGTGTGTCCCTTCCTCATTCCATAAATGACCTTTCAAATCTTGCAGTCTCTATATAATAGGTGGAACTAAGAGTTCAAAGGTTGCATTGTCACATGATTTAGAGAAAATATGGCAACTAAATCTTGGAGCAGCAGAGCCCAGAACTCCTCAGAATGAGTGCAATCACAAAGTATATTAAAATTACATTTGAAGCAGCCTACTCTTTAATTGAAATGTAAACAGTTTTGAAACAAGTCCCTAAAGCAATGTCAAAACTAGCATTTGAGTCTCATAATCCTCTGAAATGCACACCCCTCCAGTTGGCCCCAAAGATCCTGTAAAACTTTCAGTCAGCTCAGAACAAATATCGAATTTTCAGAAAGCTTTGCCAGAAACAACAGGACAGCTAATAGCCACACCGTATTCCACCAGCTCCTGTTTCTCATACATCTTCATTTAATTTGTGTTTCACAGACACACCATTGTATTACTGCAGTTATAAATGGTCTTTAGTGCCACGATATAAGCTTGTTGAAAAGTGTTCCATGCTGGTTAAATAAATCTATTACAGAAACCATTGTGAAACCATAGTGCATTACCCTGACAAAACCCGGTCAGAAGCCTGAGCCCACCACCAAATCGTCCTTAAACCGCCTGGATTGCATAGAAATCCAAATGTTTACTGTTGTAAAACACTACAAACATTCCAAACATATGCAGGGATCTTGATTTTTGCATTTTTATCATTCAAAAATATGTTATATAAAGCAGAACGGTGAATTAACCAGAGAAACAAGAGCTCAAATAACAGCTCTTCACAAAGAAAGCTGCAGTTAAAGGAATATTGCAGAAACCCTCTAGGGGTGCAGTGTGGCAGGCATGGCAGTGCTATGGGGAACATATCAGTGTAACCCTCTTGTAAAGGTCCAACTGCTCTGTTAAAGTTTCCCTCCTCCATTCAATTTATAACCAGTGCTTGCAAATACACAGGGTCCAATAAGGGTGTAATAAGCACACAGTACCTGAGGTTAAACATTGTTTATAAAGCCGAGAGTTTATCAGATTATAACCAATTGCAATCCTAGACTATTGGAGGCTACAAGTGTATGATAAAAAGTGAAGCTTGGTGCAAAATCAAGGCAATTATAGTACAGTGTTCATCATGTGAAGCACAACTAATACAATCAGAGCAGACTGTCCCCGTTCTTATTAGTACCCGAAATACCTGAAATATTGTGAATATCTGCTATTTCTTTCCTTTAACAAGAACTCCATTGCAACTCCTCCACACGTTGGCTCATCCCTGCTTTTCCTTTGATTCACATGTTTTCAGTGTTTCTGCATTCCTTCATGGGACCTCTTCAAGTAGAATCAATGTGGCAATAAAATATGTGCATGGATCGCTGGGTACATTGTTGGTACATTACCAGTATAAATGTGTGTGTTTTGTTAGGAACATGATGGGAATGCATATTAGGTGGTATTATTGTGTTAGCTCCATGTTCTTTTAGGTCAATTAATTTTTTCCTGGGATGCACTCCCACGACAATATGCATTTTTGCCTTGTTGTCTTTAGAAATACAGAATAATGTGACTTTCTTACCATTTTTTTCCTACCATTTCAAAAACTAACCCATTAACAAATGATACTTTCATGTTAATTGTTATTATACTTAATAAAAGATGTTTTAAATTATACTGTAAAACCTGGGCTGATCTAATAAAAATCATGGCTGTGTTGGTTGCTGGGTGAATCATGCAGTCAGGGGAGCTCAAGTTTGCGTCGTGGCTATGTGAAGTCACCTGTCTTCTCTGGGGATTCCAAGGCAAAACCGGCAGGGACTATTTCGCTCTTCACACTACAGCGAACGCTACTGGGCAGGTGCCTAATGAGCTCGGGCAGAGACCAAGAGGGCTGGCCTTTGTCCTCCAGAGACCAAAAGCTCGAGTTCCCAGAAGTAAAAGAGGAAATGTGCTTGTTTGTGGGATCAGAGGATGCCCACTGAGCTGTGTGGGAAATTGCTGCAGTGAGGGAACATAACTGGACATATATACTGTAAAATCTGATCTAATTTGCTAAATCTTACTTTTACAAAGGATAGTGTTACATCTAGTGGTAGAGGACTACCTTACCTAAAATAACATTAAGTTAGTAGTTCATTGTGGCAATGTGCCTCACCCCTTTGTGTATTTTTGTGTTTTATGTTGTATGTTGCATGAGTTAATGTTGGTGTATTAAGAACATAAGAACATAAGAAAGTTTACAAACGAGAGGAGGCCATTCAGCCCATCTTGCTCGTTTGGTTGTTAGTAGCTTATTGATCCCAGAATCTCATCAAGCAGCTTCTTGAAGGATCCCAGGGTGTCAGCTTCAACAACATTACTGGGGAGTTGGTTCCAGACCCTCACAATTCTCTGTGTAAAAAAGTGCCTCCTATTTTCTGTTCTGAATGCCCCTTTATCTAATCTCCATTTATGACCCCTGGTCCTTTTTTCTTTTTTCAAGTCAAAGAAGTCCCCTGGGTTGACATTGTCTATACCTTTTAGGATTTTGAATGTTTGAATCAGATCGCCGCGTAGTCTTCTTTGTTCAAGACTGAATAGATTCAATTCTTTTAGCCTGTCTGCATACGACATGCCTTTTAAACCTGGGATAATTCTGGTTGCTCTTCTTTGCACTCTTTCTAGAGCAGCAATATCCTTTTTGTAACGAGGTGACCAGAACTGAACACAATATTATAGGTGAGGTCTTACTAATGCATTGTAGAGTTTTAACATTACTTCCCTTGATTTAAATTCAACACTTCTCACAATATATCCAAGCATCTTTTAGCCTTTTTTATAGCTTCCCCACATTGTCTAGATGAAGACATTTCTGAGTCAACATAAACTCCTAGGTCTTTTTCATAGTTCCCTTCTTCAATTTCACTATCTCCCATATGATATTTATAATGCACATTTTTACTGCCTGCATGCAATACTTTACACTTCTCTCTATTAAATTTCATTTGCCATGTGTCTGCCCAATTTTGAATGCGGTCTAGATCATTTTGAATGACCTTTGCTGCTTCAACAGTGTCTGCCACTCCTCCTATTTTTGTGTCGTCTGCAAATTTAACGAGTTTGCTTACTATACCAGAATCTAAATCATTAATGTAGATTAGGAAAAACAGAGGACCTAATACTGATCCCTGTGGTACACCACTGGTTACCTCACTCCATTTTGAGGTTTCTCCTCTAATCAGTACTTTCTGTTTTCTACCTGTTAACCACTCCCTAATCCATGTGCATGCATTTCCTTGAATCCCTACTGCGTTCAGTTTGAGAATTAATCTTTTATGCGGGACTTTGTCAAAAGCTTTCTGGAAATCTAAATAAACCATGTCGTATGCTTTGCAGTTATCCATTTTCAATGTTGCATCCTCAAAAAAGTCAAGCAGGTTAGTTAGACATGATCTCCCTTTCCTAAAACCATGCTGGCTGTCTCCCAGGATATTGTTACCATATAAATAATTTTCCATTTTGGATCTTATTATAGTTTCCATAAGTTTACATATAATAGAAGTCAGGCTTATTGGTCTGTAGTTACCTGGTTCGGTTTTGTCTCCCTTTTTGTGGATTGGTATTACATTTGCTATTTTCCAGTCTGTTGGTACAACCCCTGTGTCAAGAGACTGTTGCATGACCTTGGTTAGCGGTTTGTAAATAACTTCTTTCATTTCTTTGAGTACTATTGGGAGGATCTCATCCAGCCCAGGGGATTTGTTTATTTTAAGAGCTCCTAGTCCCTTTAACACTTCTGCCTCTGTTATGCTAAAGTTATTTAAAAGCGGATAGGAACAGGTCGACATGTGGGGCATGTTGTCCGTGTCCTCCTTTGTAAAAACCTGTGAAAAGTAATCATTTAATATATTTGCTATTTTTTTTTTCTTCATCTATGATTTTGCCATTTGTGTCTCTTAGACATTTAACCTCCTCTTTGAATGTTCTCTTGCTGTTATAATATTGGAAAAACATTTTGGAATTGGTTTTAGCCCCCTTAGCAATATTGATTTCTATCTCTCTCTTGGCCTTTCTAACTTCCTTTTTGACTTGTGTTTGCAGTTCCAAGTACTCTTTCTGTGTGCTTTGTTTTTGGTCGCTTTTAAACGCTCTGTAAAGTGCCTTTTTTCGCTGAATATTTTTTTTAATTGATCTATTAAACCATTTTGGCCATTTTGTTTTAGATTTAGATTTGTCTACTTTTGGTATGTAATTGTTTTGTGCCTCTAGTACTACATTTTTAAAAAACAGCCACCCTTTTTCTGTGGATGTTTTCTCTATTTTACTCCAATCTACTTCTATTAGTCTCTGTTTCATACCTTCGTAGTTTGCTTTTCTAAAATTGTAAACCTTAGCTTTAGTCATTACTTTTGGGGTTTTAAAAAATATTTCAAATGAGACCATGTTGTGGTCTGAGTTTGCCAATGGCTCTCTGACCTCTGTTTTAGTTATTCTGTCTTCATTATTTGAAAAGACTAAGTAGTTGGTACACAGGATATAATGTGGGTAATGAGCACGAGTATTTAAAATGTATAATTGTATTTAGGCACAGGGATTGCACTTCACTTCACGTGCATTTAAAGTAGTTAATATATGAGCATAGAGTTTTCACAGATTAGTTCACGTGCTGGGATTCAAGTGAATAATTAATTGGTAATTGAATCCCAGCACAATTTTATATGTAGATGCACGTTTTACTCACTCAGGGTTGTGTGTTCGGTGAGTGGAGAACGGGTGTGGAGAGGAGAAAGTAAAATAAAGTAAATAGTAAGTGTTTAGACTCACCGTGTTTGTTTGTCTGTTCGTTCAGTTTGTTTAGTGATAATCCATTTTGTTTGTCTATTTATTTTGGCCTCAAGTGCCGTGTCCTGTTTTCTGTTTAAAACCTTTTGTTTGTTTATTAAAACACTGAGCGCTGCCGCGTCTCAGATTCACTCATCACTACTGTCTCTCTGTGTATTCCCTTCTGGTCTGATGTCATCCCTGCAGCTAGCCTGTCACATTGTGACAAGCAGGCTGTAGTGGATGACTTCAGACCAGAAAGGAATACACAGAGACAGTAGTGAAGTTGAAACTGAAAACGCAAATGGCAGCGCTCAGTAGGTTTAATAAACAAATAAAATAAAAGGATGACCAAAACAGAACACGACACTTTAAGCCAAAATAAATAGACGAACAAAACGGATTAACACTTAACAAACAGTGGACGGACAGACAAACAAACACGAAGAGTCAAAACAAACAAGTATCGTAAATAGCAATTGTTATGAATGATTTTTACTTTATTTTACTCCTCCTCTCTCTCCCGTTCACGACTCACCGAACACCCAACCCCGAGTGAATGAAATGTGCATCTATATATACTGTTGTGCTGGGATTCAATTACTAATTAATTATTCACTTGAATCCCAGCACGTGAAATAATTATGTGCAACCTCGTGCTCACATATTAAATACTTTAAATGCACGTGAAGAAGTTTAAGTGCACAAGAATACACACAGGGGCGGGGCACATTGCCACACACATTCATATATTTTAAAACAAATTTGGAGTCGGTAGTCCCTGTAAGTAACTTGTTATGGTGTAAAAACCGACACCAACGACTTGTTACGATAAACTAGCAGGCCACTTTATTGTGTGTCTTATACATTTCAAGCATGGCATCTCACTGCCATAAAACAAGCACACATTCTCACCTACGGCAACACAAACAATCCATACAGCACGACACCCACACACATCATGAACAGTAACAAACACAGAACAACCAAACACAACATAACTGTTAACAGCTGTGTTGTAACAACACATTACAAGAGCTCACGTGTAAATGGAAGGGTAGAATTCAAATAAAATCCATGACCACATTATATTTAATGGCATACAGTAGCACTACGGTGGTTGGTTGACAAGTTGATAAAATAAGAAAATCTATGAATGAGAGGAGACCATGCTCATCTGTTGGGTCTTAAAGGATCCTAGTGATTCAGCATCAACTTGACAAGGTAGCCCATTCCATACCCTCACCATTCTCTGTGTGCAGAAGTGCCTCCTTCCCTCTGTCCTGAATCTATCTCCACTTAATTTCCAACTGGGTGTAAAGTAAGTTATTGCTTTTCATATGTAAATATCTGTTAACGCCTGTTATGTTCATATATATATATATATATATATATATATATATATATATATATATATATATATATATATATATATATAATACAGAGACCCAGGACACAGAACATGGAGTTTAAGTGCTTTGTTTAACAAAAACAAACCGAAACCGAAAAACACCTAGCTCAAACATAGAGCCTAACTTCACTTTGAACAGGTCCCTGACTAACACACAAGATGGCTAAGCTGTTTACCTGTCAACAAACAAAACACATAGTTTTAACACAGTTTAACACAGTATGGCCCCTTGCCCCTTGCTCCTGGACACCCTGCCGGTCTGCCGGGACCTCCCTGGGCTAGACCTGGAGCCCAGGAGCCTACACCATCGGCCATAGTTCTCCCCTTATTCCTTCCTCCACTCTCCCCAAGCACCAAGACGTAGCTGGGCTGCTACCCGATGTAACTAATCCTGGGTTGAGCGAGACAAAATGCATGATGGTGGATGAAATAACTACACCCACGGCTATGTGAAGGTTTCACTTCTGCAAGGAACATTTTTGTTTATTCTGTTAAGCCATATTTTTGTGTGGGTCTTCCTAGATAACATAATTTTATAATCCAGATCAATGCGGTAAATGTAGTTTTATATTTCCTCATGTGAAAGAGGAAAAACCAGACTTTCCCATTGCCATCACTTAAAAGATGTATTGTTTAATACCCTATGTGTGTGCTAGGAAGGATTCTCAGTGGAGTACTGCATTGTGAATACAAATAACAATAGTTTCCTCAAATATTCTCATTTGCTTTATCCGGGAAATGTTTCCTCAGACCCTTAATCTGAGTAACCCACACTCTCATTATATACACAAGAAACACATCCCCAGTGATTGGGTAACCTGTGCTTCCCCCAAACATAGGAATACATTATTCATTATTGGAGGTAAATATACCTATGTAAGATTATTTTTGTTATTGTTTAGGACCAATACATTCAGGACCAGTAATTATTTCAAAGTTAGGTTAACATGTTAGGTTAACAATTAATAATTCATGTACAATACAGACAATTAATAAAACAACATCAGTATTACAATTAATAATAATAATAATAATAATAATAATAATAATTTAAAAATGCTTACTGTTAAAAGTCTAACATAAGTCAATTGGTTAAAGTCTCCTGTTCGCATCATGCTTGCTTTGCAGTATTGCTTTGCAGTCTTATATTAGTGTTTGCCTCATTGTTTGTATAAGGTTATTTAAAGGTCTTATAGTCAATAAGCTTTATTGACAAAGCAGGAAGTGAGTTCAGTTGAAATGTTGGTAAATGTTGTGTACAACATTTCAGCTGCAGTAATAAAACTGTAAGACTGTAATATGTCTGTATCCAGCTGAATTATTGATATAAGAGTTATTTGTTCACCACATCCAGACCCCAACATTACACCTATAAGAAATGTATCTCAGTACTTACATCCTTTTAATTACATTGTTTTTAAGTATGCAATAAAAAGAAAGGGCATCTATTGTTTTGCATCAGAAATATAAATCTTCATAAATGAAGAGTTGAAATTGTAGTAAATATTTGAATTTGTGTTTAAATACATTGCTTCAAGGTGGTAAGTACTGAGCTTTTTCAGTTAAATAAGTTAGCATGTGAATGTAGAGAGAAACAACTGAAGCACAAAGTCCACTTATTGTAGTATTAATTATTGTAAGCTTAAGAAGTTTTGCAAAAGAGACACTGATTGGATTAAAATGAGGAGCTCGTGAAATATGTTAAATAGCAAAAACATTTTGCCCAATTCAGATTCCATATTTGTCTACAGAGACTGGGTGAGGAAAAGTTTTAATATTTTAATAGTCTTCTATCAAGTATTTGCTGGTTATCGAACTGTAACTAATGTTCCCTGTTACGAAACACATTGAAAATCAGAATAATAAAAGCAGACTTGAACTTAATTTAAGACAGCAGTTTGCACTAAGTGAAAAATAAGTGCCTGCGTTATATGACAGCTTCTTGTTAAATATGCCTCAACACATTCCTAATCTGACATGGTGGCATATTAATGACGACTGACTTCTCACTGCCATCAGCTCTCCCTTCAGCGAGGCCCACTAATCACTGTGGAATCAGCTTTCCCTTCACAGAGCTCCACTAATCACTGTGGAATCAGCTTTCCCTTCACAGAGCTCCACTAATCACTGTGGAATCAGCTTTCCCTTCACAGAGCTCCACTAATCACTGTGGAATCAGCTTTCCCTTCACACAGCTCCACTAATCACTGTGGAATCAGCTTTCCCTTCACACAGCTCCACTAATCACTGTGGAATCAGCTTTCCCTTCACAGAGCTCCACTAATCACTGTGGAATCAGCTTTCCCTTCACAGAGCTCCACTAATCACTGTGGAATCAGCTTTCCCTTCACAGAGCTCCACTAATCACTGTGGAATCAGCTTTCCCTTCACACAGCTCCACTAATCACTGTGGAATCAGCTTTCCCTTCACAGAGCTCCACTAATCACTGTGGAATCAGCTTTCCCTTCACACAGCTCCACTAATCACTGTCGAATCAGCTTTTCTTCACAGAGCTCCAAATCTGCTCACTAATCACTGAGCTCCAACTGCACACTGAGTAAATGTGAGACTCAGCTATTCAGTGTGTGTGTGTGTGTGTGTGGGGGGGGGGGGGGGAGTTACATCATCCAGTACCCACATTAATGGGGTGGAAATTGTTTTGAAAATTCGTGCTAAATTGTGTTGAAAGTTTAGCACCAGAGAGCTGATTGGTGCTAAATTATCAACCCCACCCCCTTGCTGATTTAATTGATAAAGTGTGCTGCAAAAACATTTTGCAAGCAGTTTCTGCAGTTAAACTTCCCACATGACACAAACCTTCTGTCCTGTGTATGTGGATGAGTGTGGGTGGGCCATGTGAGTAGTCCAGACCCAATGAGAAACTATCATCATCTATGGTTGCTAAGGAATTAAAAAATAAATAAATATGTCTACTGGTGCCAAAATGTAATTTTGCTGGTGCTATCTGAGGTACCCTGGCACTACAATCTAGCGCCATAGCGCCAAACTTGTACTTCTGCATTAGGCACCCACTCCCCCAGTCCACCTGAATGCCTATTAGCCCCGACTTCTCAGACCAACTATTCCATACACTTCCCTGATGAAACAATGTTATATAGAACCAACTATTCCATACACTTCCCTGATGAAACAATGTTATATACAACCAACTACTCCATATACTACCCTGATGAAACACTGTTATATAGAACCAACTACTCCATACACTACCTTGATGAAACACTGTTATATTGCCAACTATCATCCAGGACTATTAAGCACTCAGTAGCGCTATCTTTAGAAATACTCCTCGTTTATTAGTGTGCATGTCCATAGAGACTCCTTGTTTATTAGTGTGCATGTCCATTGAGACTCCTCGTTTATTAATGTGCATGTCCATTGAGACTCCTCGTTTATTAGTGTGCATGTCCATTGAGACTCCTCGTTTATTAGTGTGCATGTCCATTGAGACTCCTCGTTTATTAGTGTGCATGTCCATTGAGACTCCTCGTTTATTAGTGTGCATGTCCATTGAGACTCCTCGTTTATTAGTGTGCATGTCCATTGAGACTCTTCGTTTATTAGTGTGCATGTCCATTGAGAATCCTCGTTTATTAGTGTGCATGTCCATTGAGACTCTTCGTTTATTAGTGTGCATGTCCATTGAGACTCCTCGTTTATTAGTGTGCATGTCCATTGAGACTCCTCGTTTATTAATGTGCATGTCCATTGAGACTCCTCGTTTATTAGTGTGCATGTCCATTGAGACTCTTCGTTTATTAGTGTGCATGTCCATTGAGACTCCTCGTTTATTAGTGTGCATGTCCATTGAGACTCTTGTCTACAGTGTTTTTGTTTTTGACTTGGATTTTAAAAAGCGCAGTAATTCTGTGGCAGTAAATATAACTTTAGTATAAAAGAGGTGCATATGAAGGCACATTCTGACCCGGCTTCAGTCAGTCATGCCAGTAGAGCTTCCCCTCACCTGGGCGACAGCAAGAACATCCTGACTGACTGTGACGGGTTGTGCCCGCCCCTGTGTTTAAATGTATTGTATTGTGTTTTGTTATTGTTTGGCAGCGTGGATGGGGTTAAATCCCCATCCCTCTAAACCCGTGCGGAATGTGGCCATCTTCAAATTGATTAAGTGATTACTAATTTGGAGATGGCCATGTGTACAAAAGCACATCAGCCACTCATAAGGTTGGAGAGGCTTGAGAGGAGTGACAGAGAGACAGAGTGACAGAGTGAGCTATCCCGAAGGTAAACAATTGCTACGGTATATCAGCGCGGCACTTGTTTTGTTTGTATCTGTTTATTTGCTTTGGTTTTGTGTTTAGTGTTTTGTTTATTTGATTTATTAAATAAACACACGTCCAGCGCTTCAAATGCAGTACTATGCTTCTGTTTATTTTCTGGTCTGGGACGTCATCACCCAGCCATCCATGACGCTGACACAATCACACAACTGTCACACCTGAGCTTGTGCAACGGCAAATTCTGTCCCCTCTGAAAATGGCACTGTATAGAGATTTACTAACTTACCATTTCAAAATAAAATAGTGCTGCCCAAAGAAAAAGAGAGCTATGTGTATAATAATACAAATCTAACTTGAAAGCACAGCTGAGGATCTCTAGGCTGTTGAAACCTTGAATGCTGTTAACAGTGTGTACACTAAGACAAAGGTGGAGTGTGGAGTGTGTGTGAGGCAGCCTCTGAACTTGGCACAGTCACTAAGATGTCACTTCCAGTTACTGTTGCCTTGAGAAGATCTCAGGGCTTGAGTGGGCACAGACAAGGCTAATGCAAGTTCCTGAGGGTACTGGCACTACAGCAGGTAACAGGGAGAAGAGGCAAGTCAATTACATCTGGGACAGGAACATGGGGTGCCTATTCTCTGAGGCAGAGGACACGTTGATTCTGCTTCAATAACTTAGTTATTATTATAAGTGGTTGTAGCATTAACGATACCTTATATCATATACTGTACATGTTAGAATATTTAATTCCTTACCTATTTAATATCTTATTGGTCTATATTTTCCCTTTTGGCAAAATTACAGGCAAAATTCCCAAAATATCCCCCCTCCACAGTAAATGCACTGTATTACAGAAAGGAAAATCCTGTCCCTAATGTGTGATTTGAATAATTCTATATTGCAATTTCATCTTGGATCATTATTTACCAGGCTTGTTAACTAACAGCCTAATATTTCAATTGCTCTTTAAATATTTGCAAAGTGCTTTAATGAGCAAGCCATCTTAAAAGTACAGTGGTTCACCAATATGTATACATTTTCAAGGAATGTTGAGCAACTGCGGGTGGGGCATTTACTGCCCATTTCACCTCAATCAATCTCCTTAAGAACATAAGAAGAACATTAGGAAATTCTGAGGCGGCCATTCGGCCCATCAATGCCAGTCCAGTTCCTAGTAGTTGACTGACATCAAAATTTGACATCAAGTCACGTCATAAGATTCAGCATCTACAATGTGGCTTAGTAATCCGCTCCGTATCCTCACCATTCTCTGTGTGGTCTCCTTCCCTCAGTCAGTCTCTACCCTATCCATAATGCTAACCCTCACCCTAATGTTAACATTAACCCTAATCCTAATCCTAACCCTAACCCTAACCCTAACCCTAATCCTAATCCTAACCCTAACCCTAACCCTAACCCTAACCCTAACCCTAACCCTAACCCCAACCTCAACCTTAACCACAACCCCAACCCCAACCCCAACCCATCTACAATGTGGTTCGGGAACCCACTCCATACCCTCACCATTATATGTGTGAAGTGTCTCCTTCCTTCTGTCCTAAGTCTGTGTCTATTTTTCCAACAATTTCCAAAAAACAATAGTTACAATACAAACCAGAATTAGACAACTCGAACACAATTGTTTTTGGGGTCTGTAGCTAGTATAAAGCTGTGTCTTACTAGTTTTAGAAACAACGGTTCCAACAACGATTCGAGAAGTTCACTAAATATCTTGGTATCCATGAATAGTTCTTACACAAAAACTATATAGATTTTATAAACAAGACGCTATTCAAGTGCAGTAATAACCCAAGCTTTATATGTTCATGACTAATGAAGACTAGTTGGGAATATTTGTTTTTCCTTTCACCCCAAAGCCTATCTGTAGTAGAGAGCTTGGATAAGATGAATGCTGTACCAATCTTTGCAGGGTTTTCATTGCACTAGAAATAAAGTTTAAATCATGTTGAGAAAATCTACTTGATTCCAGTTACCATTAGAAGGTGCATTTTTGGGGGTTGTTAGTTTTTTCCAGTTTGTGATTCCACTTTTAATTCGCCAGTAAAAAAAACATTTTGCAAAATAATAGCGGAACACTTATTTCTTTATGATACAGCTTCTTAATTGACAACATGAACCTGCCCTGCCCTGGCTCCGGGGATCAACCACAGTGCGGTCTCCCCAGCGCATCAGCATGACAACCATCTGGATTGAGCTAAGTAGGGTACATCTCTGGGGTCTTCAAATGGGCACCTTCCATCCTCGGTGTTTCGTCGACTACCCACGACACCTCAAGAGGGCTCGACGGTGATTCTGGCGTCCCAGCATCACCCCCCTCCATCCCCCACTCAACTCAGCCCAGCTTACTTACATGTACATCAGCGTTTCTTTCTTTCTATTGTGCTTGAAATCCCCAGCCAGAATCTTTCCGTCTCAACCACAGCCAGTTGCTGCTCCTCTCTGCTGCTTCAGATAAGTTATTCACTGTGCGACGCAACTCTTGGCCACTGAATCCGACATCTCTGAGAAACCGGGTTGTAGAGTGTGCCACAAATCCTCGACAACCCACCTCCACTGGATAAATCCGGACTCTCCATCCTCGCTGTTCTGCTTCAGTGCCTAGTTGAGCATACCGCAGTTTCTTCCTCTCATACACCTCATCTATCCTCCCATGGCACTATTAACTCTACCAGGTGAACAAAACAATATCTGGTTGAAGGTCAGTGGTGGCAATCTCAGGTGGAAAAATAAGCCGTTGACCAACATCTGCCAGCATTTTCCAGTCTCTAGCAGCTTCTAGTAGTCCTGGGCAGGGATTGGTTTTAACCACTTTTTTTGGTGGTTGCTCTCCTGGGCAGAGGAATGTTGTCTTTTGTGTGTAATGTTTTGATGGAACAGGTGGCAACTTATTGGTCATGTTACGCTTGTCTTCCAATGCTAAGGCCAAACATTGCAGCACCTGGTCATGGCGCCAAGTAAACCGTCCTTGGCTAAGAGCCACCTTACATCCTGTCAAAATGTGCCTTAATGTTGCAGGTGATGAACACAAAGGACATGAGCGATCCTCTCCTACCCAGAGGTTTAGGTTCTGTGGTGATGGGAGAACATCATATATGTTGACCTGATGAGGAAACTGATCCTGCTCTGTTCCATTGACCACAGGTCTTGCCAGCCAATCTTGCATTGTTCCACACTCTCCCATCTCATCCATTCTCCCTGCTTGGCCTGGGAAATGGCCTTTATGCACCTCATCCTGTCCTCCTGCTTTTGCACCTCGCTGACTACCAGCTTTCTCAGTTGAGCTGGGGCTGCCTTGTGCCATGTAGGAGGAGCTGAACTGAGACCAAGACCCCCTCTTCCATGCTGAACTTGCCCCATGATATCACCAATTCGAAGGGCACTTTCTTCCAGTTTTCAACACAGGTGCTGCCTCCCTTATGCATTTGTCGCGTGACTCTACTAATGTCATTTCCAGTTTGACCTTGGCCAACTTAAACTCCTCGGTTAGAGCGGAGACTGATAGCTGCAGTATTCCTTTACCATAAAGTCCCACTCTGCTGAGGCAGCGTGGAACTCCCAACCATTTCCTGATGTATGAACTGATTAAAGCTTCCAGCTTCTCTACTGTTGTCAAAGAAACCTCGTACACAGTCAGTGGCCATGGCAACCTCGGCAGTAGACCAAACTGAAAGCACCAGAGTTTTAGTTTGCCTGGTAAAGCGCTGCTGTCTATGCTCTTCAACCCTTCCACTGCTTGTTGTCTAACTTCTCCCACACGAACTGTGTCCTTTAGATCCCCGTCGTACCATCTCCCAAGACTCTTCACTGGCTTCTCAGACACTGTTGGTATTGCCTCACCATTAATGAAGAACGTTTTATCGACTACTTTACCTTTAATTATAGAGATGCTCCTTGATTAAGTGGGCTTGAATTGCATTTGTGCCCATTCAATGTTATTGGTTAATTTGCCCAATAACTGAATAGTGCAGGCTACTGTTGTAGTCATGGTTGTCATGTCATCCATGTATGCTCAAATTGGTGATAGTCGCATTCCAGAAGCCAAGCGCTCTCCTCCCACTACCCATTTTGATGCCTTAATGATTACTTCCATTGCCATGGTAAAAGCTAGTGGAGAAATGGTGCATCCTGCCATTATTCCAACTTCTAGACTTTGCCATGTAGTGCTGAATTCTGAAGTTGAAAAATTAAATTGCAAATCTCCAAAATAGGTTTTCACTAAATTTGTTATTGTCATCAGTACACTGAAAAAATCAAATGCTGCCCAAAGAAGTTCATGTGGCACTGAACCATATGCATTAGCCAAATCCAGGAATGTCACATGGAGCTCCTTCCTCTCCTTTTTAGCTGATTGAATTTGTTGCTAGATCACATTGATGTGTTCTAAGCATCCTGGGAAACCTGGAATGCCCGCTTTTTGTATTGAAGCAGTTCTTTAATAGGTAAGCTGACAATCTCTGAGCAATAATGCTGAAGAAAATCTTGCCTTCTACGTTTGGAAATAGGGCGAAACTGACTGATGCTTGTAGAATCTTTTTCTTTAGGTATGCTCTTGGTACGACCTGTTTTTCCCATGCCACTTTCATCAATTTCCACAGGATTCGTAGAACTCCTGAAGCACTCTTGTACACTCTGTATGGAACTCCATTAGGCCCTGGAGATGATGAAGCCCTTGCTTTTTTCACAGCTTGCTCTGCTTCTTTCCACTTAGGTGCACAGTCCTCCATTTGGTATTCTGGTGGATTGATAGGTGGGATGTCTGAAAGAATTGACATAGGCTCCTTTTTTAATCTGTATGTGTTTCCTCCAAATATCTCTCCAGCTCAAACTCAGATGCTTTTAGTGTGCCATTCTTCTCACTGGTGAATAACTTCTTTACAAATTTGAATGGATCTTTATAAAAGTTAGTTCTCGCACACTCCTTCTTTTTGTAGTGTTTCCGTAAGCGCTCAGCTCTGCGCAATGTTGCAAGCTTATCTTTTATGACCCTTTGTAAGAGATTGAGTCCCTCCTTCTGACTTTGTTTGGCTCTTCTCCATTGCTTCCTCAGCTGTCTCCTTTCTCTAACTAAGTGTTCAATCTCCTGCTGCCGTCTAGACTTTCCAGGAATAGTCTGTATTTTATCCTTCCTTTTTTCAACTCCAAACCTCTCGCTTCCATATTTGTAGATGATGTCCCCAAATTTATCCAGCTTCTTTACAACTGTTCCACTTAACCTTTCCAACACAAAGCAGAGATCTGTGTTTACTGTGTCCCATGCAATTTTCTCACAAGCTCTTGGCCATTTAACTCCAGGCTTGTGCCTGTTGAGGTTCTTTTCTCTCTTATGCTGGTTTGTCTGACCGGGTTCACAAGGATCATTAGGTTCATCACTAACTGTGTCCATGCAAGTCCTCCTCATGTCTATGACAGGGGTGCTGATATCCTGCAAACTGTGGTTTGCTTCCTGTCACTGGATTTCATTTGACTGACTTGACTGACTTCGTAAGAAGTACTGATCAATGCAAGGCCCTTGTCCCTTCTCCCTCAAGCATTTCATTCTCTCTTGATGAATCTTCAAACCCCTGACTGTTGTCGCATTGCTCCAGCCGCAGACACAAACATGGAGTTCCATGTCTTTGCTAACTGCAGATCTTGAACTAGTCTTTTGTGAAGTACTCTCCATACTCATATCCATTTCCGTTCCTAAGTCGTTAACCGTGTTGTCCAACGTTGAGTCTTCCGCCCTCGCTTTCGCAGACTCTAGGGGTATTTTTCTCTTTAATTTCTTAGAAGCCTTGGGCGGGTGTCTCCAGCATCCTGTAAACACAGAGCTGGATACTGCCGAGGGTAGTATAATATATATGTTTTAATTTCATTTAGTTATTTGCAAGTCATCTGTACAGCTATAGCCAAAAGTGTTGCATCACCCTAGAATTTTAGGTTTGAGACATAATTCATAATAAATAAATGATATGAACATAATTTAGATCATGTAATCAAAGAAGCTACAACATGATATTGCAAAAGTTTACCATAATAGTAGTACTTGCAGACTTCCTTAATCCTCTCAGGCATGGACTCAATGAGGCGCTGAAGGGTCGAGTTATCCTATAGCTTCCTCCATGCAGCCTTTACACTTGATTCTAGCTAGTTTCGGTTGCATAGTTGACTTTTCCTCATTGCCTGTCCTATCAGACCCCAAACATTCTCAATAGGATTGAGATCCGGTGAATTTCCAGGTTGAATCTGAGATTCTGAAAAGATTTTAAGTTATTAACAAGACAACTGAAAAAGTTAGGATGCAGAATTATTCTCTCAGGTCTACTACCTGTTGTTGGTGGTGTGGATTAAGTATTCAGTAGAATTAGGGCTTTAAATACTTGTCTGGCTGGTTGGTGTGTGCAAGAAGGGCTGGGATTGCTTTTGGAAAATAAATAAATATTATAGGAAAGATGGACTGCACCTAAATAAGTCAGGGGCAAGCAGGCTAGCTGATAACATCGAACATCACCTAGCAAGGTATTTCAAATAGGGACTGGGGAGGGGAGGGAATCTAAAGAGTCATGTAATCTTCAGGTTAGTATCCTGCCATTCCTGCTTAAACACAGAGGTGTGTGCTACAGTAACCTTTGTCAAATTCATATTACCCCTGCTCAAGCACATGCTCAATCACATGCTCTTGATTGGACAGAGTTGCAATTCAATTACAAACATTTCTTACTCTTAATGTTATATTCAAGAAGTTTCAGTCTGGGTTTCGTGCTGCACATAGCACCGAGACGGCCCTTGTCAGAGTTGTGAACGATCTGCTGATAAGGTCTGACTCGGGCTTTCCATCAGTTTTAATTCTTCTAGAGCTAAGTGCTGCCTTTGATACTGTAGACCATTCCATCATACTGAATCGTCTCTATCGTCTCTACTGGGGAGTGTGACAGAGAGTGAATGAATATGAATCAACAATCTCCCTCTCGACCTGTGAGGGCACTGTACAACAGGAATTGTGTGCCCCTTACTGAATGGTTGGGACGTTCATTCCGGGGGCAGTCGGAAACCGGCCATTCAGGACAGGGACGGCGTCACGGTACCAGTAGTCATCGCCCTAGTACGGTAAGCGAAGTTTCATTCATGAATTGGAGGAGACCTGATTGAAGTAGCTAACGGAGGGGGCGGGGCTGAGGGTACTTTAGGGGGACGTGATGCTGTAATCGGTTCCTTTCTTATGGTTATTATTATTATTAGTTTATTTAACAGACGCCTTTATCCAAGGCAACTTACAGAGACTAGGGTGTGTGAACTATGCATCAGCTGCAGAGTCACTTACAACTACGTCTCACCCAAAAGACGGAGCACAAGGAGGTTAAGTGACTTGCTCAGGGTCACACAATGAGTCAGTGGCTGAGGTGGGATTTGAACCGAGGACCTCTTGGTTACAAGCCCTTTTCTTTAACCACTGGACCACACAGCCTCCTAGTGGTTGATGGAGGAAACGAGGACTGTTCGGAACCTGAGTTAAGTGTTTTGTTTTTGTTTGCAAACGTGTGTGTTTTGTCTTTGCCAGACTGATTAAACGCTGGTCAAGGAAAATAAAGAACTTGGACTGTGAACT